>NC_079529.1:12105155-12355155 GCF_003711565.1 Takifugu flavidus
GTGGTCCTGCCTCACACTTGAATCGGGTCCCGTGGATCATCGGGTCCCGTGGATCATCGGCTCCTCTAGAAGCCAGAACACGGAGTCACAGTGGGTCCGTCTTTCTTGCTCAGACACTCTCTATACTTTCAAATCCTTGGAAGTTGTGCATTTTAAAAATACCTAGATCCACAAGGAACATGGATGCTGCCATAATCCAGGGTCCACCACAGTGCCTAAACAGCGTGAGCCACAGGTCTCAGACTAGGTCTGGGGGGCCACATAGCAGCCTCCATAAAAACTGGAGGCTGAACGTTGCTCCTCTGTTGTTCAGATGAACCCAGCAAAGTTCTCCTTTAGCAGAAAAAGGATCATCCATCGTATCGAGGGCAGGTGGTCCCAGAAGAGACAAACCACGACCACCTGTATCCCGGACAGCAGGTTTGGGGTGTTCCTCGCATAGCAGGCCGTGCCACAAGATAGATGATACCAGATCATTTGTGACTAAAACCCGGCTTTTAAAAGACACCCTCGGCAGAAGCCACCCCTGCAATGTTGTCAGAGATCAACCAGTTTGTCTGATCCTCATGGATAACCCTCTCCATCACCTCTCATAGCCGAGTTGCCAACACCCTGGACAGCACCTTGTAACCAGTGCACAGTAAGGACACTGGGCGCCAGTTTATGTCCTGTCTGTGAAAAACTGCAGGGTTAGGACAACAAGGGCGCGTCCAGCTTCCTATTGTGTTCATCACTCACCTGGGTTAAATCTTTTAGAAAGGACAGCTCCACCTCACGTTCCTCCCGGCATTCTATCCTGTACAGATCCTTGTTGAAATCCACAGCCCACTGGTGAATCTCAGTAGCCTGCAGGGAGTGCACCATCCTCCTCTGCCCGGTTTTACGCTCCAGACCAAAGACAAAGTAAGAGGGAGCGTCCATCTGAGAAATATGTTGGAACATTGAGAGTACCAGAGCACCTCGAGCAGCCACACCCATCAGGTCAGATAAAGTTGATGATTTATTTTTCAGAACCTGAATCTTTTATCTGCCTCCTATGGATTCTGTCAGAAGTTGGAGCTCCACCACCCCTCTCACATGGACCTGGCCATGTCCCTACTAACATTGAGAGCGTGCTGTAAACAGAACTGTTGAATGTGGCTTTTCCCACATCCTACCACTGCTGGATGGAGCAGTAACTACATGGTTTCACCACAGAGCTTTAAGGGCTTCTTCAAAACCTTATCGTGCAGTAACTGGGTGTTAAAATGCCAAAATGCACTTTTACAGTTAGTTTTATTTATTATTTTTTTACAAAAACAACACTCACAATAGAGTGATCAATGAAGCCAACCCGGCTGATTGACACACTTTTAACTATAGTTCCATGGTGCCAGAGACAGCTGGTTCCCCCTGGAGTGGGTCCAGGTGAATTGCCTCTGCTCGGATGGAAATACCTCCACACGTCACATAAATCACGGGCTTGCACTAAATTCGTGAAGGTGGGTTTGGATGCGGCGTGAGGGTCTAGATGGGGGTTGGACTGGAACCAACCAAAGGGGAGCTGGCTGAGGCTCCGTGACTTCTTCATGAAGTACTTGGTAGATAGTGCAGTTAAGACTGCACCTAAAAACAGGGTTTTTGTTGTTTGTTTGGTGGACTGTGGTGAGTTGGCGAAGTGTACTGCTGCCACAGTTAATGTTGGGGAAGCATTTCCATTTGGAAAGTTTTCATTTCTCCTGTGATATCTTCCCTGTTTTTCTCTGGTTTCGAACAAAAACAACATTTTACCCCGAGGACAGTTTACATCTCGAGGTAAGTCAGGAACACTCTTGGCTCTCAGACCTTCCAGACATCTCAGCACATTCTGAAAGGATCTGGAATTGTGGGGGTCAGGCTCTGAGTTCCTGTGAAGACTCAGGTTTGGAGCAGATAAAGTATGAAGCTGAATCAACTGTAACTGTTCATGGCCAGAAGCCTCCAACCTTCAGAAAAGCTGAGAGAGCAACCATCTGGCCAATCAAACCTCCTCCCAGCTCTTTGCTGTTCATCCTCATCTATCCACTGAGCTCTGAGACCATCGTGAATGACTTGAGGTGAGGTTCCTGTCTGATCACCTGATCTCAGCATGTCTTCAATCATCTGTGAAGGCTGGAGCCTGGCTGATGATGCTGACGTGGTGAAACAAGAGCAGAGAGGTGTGTTCAGTGAGAGTAGACCCACAGAGCCAGTCTACTTCCTTTACCTGAAGGATGTTGAGTCCATACCAATATATTGGTGTAGTTTTGGGGTTTCTGTCATTCTTCAGAGGAGTTTGCTCAGAAAGTACCGTGCTTGTGAACCTGTGTGCTGACTGTGGCCTGAAGCTCCGCCCCCAAACACCTTCACACCGACCTGTTCTGACCAATGATGCTGGTGAGTGAAACATCCCTGACCTCAGACTCCAGCAGACCAACGGTTCTCACAGGAGCTGAGCAGATGCTGTGTTAGATCTCAGCTGGTCACGTGACGTTACAGGTGACATTTGCAGAACATTTCTCCATCACTGCCGCACCGGAGCCCATGACATCATCAGAACAGCAGATCACCTGTGTGGTGTGTATCTGTCGACAGATGCCCGGCGTCAGCCTGCGTCTTCTGCACATTTGTGCTGTTGAACCTTTTTCCCAGTGGGCCCTGCGGCTCCTCTGTGTTGATTACAGCGACATTCTCTGACATTTGAGCAGAAGGATGCTGACAACCAGGAGGAGCTGCTGCTCCAGCAGCTCAGATGATCCCAGACACGAGGAGAGTCCTGCTGGGACCACCAGCAGCAGCACTCCAGTTTACAGACACCTGCAGAGAAAAGGCATCACACGCACACACGCACGCACGCACACACACACACACATGAACCATGTACACACTATGTTCTGTGTACATATTTTCATCCTATGCAAGTTTGCAAGCTTCAGACGTGTTAACTTTCTCCACGAGCTCCTTTAACAACCGCTGCAGTCTAACTTCCTGTTGTGCTGTTTGTGGTTTAAACTGGTTCTGTGAGCAGCTGTGTCAGCAGATTTGAGCCTGATCTGATGCCGGCACTGTGGAGAAACACTCAAATGTAGCCAACAAAAGTATCCAACAGATCCAGATCCTCCATGGGAGGAGTGTGGCGCTCACAGCTGAGGATGTCAACAACCGGAGGCGTCCTCCATAGACACTTTACGGGATTCTTGTTCGTGCACAAAAGCAACTCGAGGCCAATGAGCAGCTTCACCAGGGGAAAAGATGCAACGTCGCCACAAATGATTCAGCACTTTATGTTTCTGAGTCTTCAACAACTAGGAAGGAGATCTTGATCACCTGTGTTTTTAACACCACTGCATCTGTGACGCTCATGTAAAGCTAGCTGCTAACCTGCTGCTGACCCAGGTGCCCTTCCCTCCTGTCACACTGTTGATAGCAGTTTCTGGTGTCTTAGCAACACGTTGGTGCCTAATGGGTGAAGTTGCCTGTTGACTGAGTAAAAAACGCTGAAGAGGAAGGAAGCTCCTGAACGATGAGCTCAAGCGAGGAATAACCTCACGGGTTAAAAAGGTTTTAATTCAGAGGTAATCGGTGAAGAGTGGCGAGGAGAGTCCGTCTCCATACCCGCAGAGACCATGTGAGCAAACATGAGGCGTCTCAACCGACCCTACAGATTCTGTCGCATGGCTTCATCGCTGTGCAAGTTTAGCCAGTACAGACAGAAAAAAGGTGTCGCCACAGACCACCAACGCAGCCAGCATTGCTAACTTACCAGGCTCATCTACAACGAAATACTATTAAATTTCTGAAGCCTCTGTTGGCTTCTGTTAGCCTCTGTTACCTTCTATTAGCCTCCGTTAGCACTGTCTGGTTGATTTCATGCTGTGAACGTTTAGGTTACTGCGACAAACGTACACGATTCTCCACAAGTCGACGTCGGCATTAATCAATTGATGTTGCTGTTCTTTTTTTTAAGGTTTTTGTGCTCATCGAAACTTGAAAAATAATTTGATTTGTCTTTTTTTTAATTTCTTCTGTCAGAAACACATACAGAGTCTCAGAGATTCATTCAAAAGCCAGAAACATTTAATAAATACAGTTTCTGCCCGTGTGCTTCACGACTCCTCCCCTTATTTACAGAAGTCCATAAATAATTTCCAAAGATGGAGCACGCCACAGGCTTAAACATGAAGAAATCCAAACATAAATATAAGTTTATACTGTTGAGAAGCAAAAAAGGGAAAAAAGAAACCAAAGTGAGGATGTGAGCAAACATGGTGACACATTTGAATAAAGTTACAGCTTTGATCACATCAGCGTGATGGTGAAAAGCGACGTTCCTGCTGCTCCTTCTGTCGACCACCTTCCCTCTGCTATCAAAGAGAAAGTCCTCCGTCAACCTCCCTCCATCTTCTTCAACGATAATATTTGATGAGTTTGCATATTAGCTGCTGAGTGTTATTCCTCTGTGTCCGTTTCAGGTCCCAACACACAGAAACTGTGTTGTAGTGCAAAGGTGTGAAGCACAGCATCACTTCAACAACGTGGTCTCCACACAAAAAAAACCCTTCTGTTTCCAGGACAAACACAGGACGGAGCTCACGGAGACACAATGCATGTGTAGCGTTAGCTCCCGTTGGTGATGATTACCGATGCGCCTTTGTGTCCGGGGGTCTGCTCCGTAGGTACGTGAAGGTGAGGGCTGATGCCGTAGCTGGGGTCGTCGGTGGCTGAGGCGCAGTAACCTCGCAGGTTCTCTGGGTCAGACAAGTGCTCCAGGCTGTAGCCGGTCAGAGAAAAAGCCGCATGCTTGTCCAAGTATGGCCGCGGGTACGAGTGTGAAGAGTAAAGGACAGAAGTGGGGCTGGGGGATGCTGAGCACGCGGCTGGCCGGCCCAATGGGTGGTGTAGGGGTAAAGAGAGGGGGGGCAGGTCTGTGTGGTGGTGGTCCTTGAGCTTGTGGAGGTGCTCAGACCCTTGGCTGCTGAGTTTCGATAGTGGGAGCGGACTGGGCACAGGGCTGGTTACCTGATCCAAACCTGGACACAACATGGTCTGTGGTAGGGAACCCTGACAGTATTCAGAACTGAACCGGGAGGTCGAGACCTTGGGCAGCACCTCTGCAGGTCCTGCAGGCATGACTGCAACGCTCTTCTGTAGATGAAGTCGACCTTCCTCTTCTTTGATCGTCTGCTGGGTGGCTCCCATAAGAGTCTGGCTCTTGCTCGGCTGATGTGGGCTGCAGAGGTACGGTTTCATCTGGTAGAGGTCCCCTGAGTCACTGGCAGAACCTCCATCTGGAGAACTGCCCATTCTGTCCTCATCCCAGTGGCCTGGACCTGCAGGACACACGAATCTGCGATGAGCCTGTCAGCATAAAACTATAACGTTACAGTTCTGAGACCAGTTCTCACCGTGGCAGCTGTGGGCCGCTGTCATGTGATTCTCCAAAGAACTCTTGGTCAAGGATATGATGGGCCGTGCTCCGCCCCACCATACCTCCCTGGTCATTGGAGGTGGCCCGAGGAAGTAGCGGCCGGCCTCACACCGGCCCCGCTCGCAGCCTTGACCCTGAGTGTGAGCACGGCCGCTGGTGGCGCCGTAGAGCTGCTCTCTGTACAGACTGCTGCAGAGCAACTGGGTGTCTGCGAACTGCCTGTAGGTGCAGGAACCATCCAGACTGTCACTGTGATCCAGCTGAGGGGAGGCCGAGTCCGTCAGGGGGCTGCTGCCCCACGAGCTGCCCTGGTCGGACTCTGATCGCTCCAGCTGGAAACTGGGATACTGGTGTCAACACAGAAACCGGATTAATGGTTCCTTTTTGTTGCAGTGAACAACACTGTTATTACTGTAGTTATAACACCACATGACTCGGTTGTAATAGGATTTAGCTCACTGCCAGATGAATCCAGGATTACATCATTATAACTGCAGTATTATTACAACTGTAATGCTACAGATTTACTGCCTGTTCAGGCACTGCTTTCTCCCTGTTGCCATGGTGACTCAATGCTTAGATAAAGTCACCTCCCAGCAGGAGGCGCTGACCTGTGTGTAGGGTGAGAGTCTGGTCTTGGGTTTGGACCTGGATCCTCTCGACCTGGGAGTCAGGACTCCACCCCCAGTGTTGCTGTGGACCAGTGAGGTTTTGGACGTAGTCTGGTCCAGAGACAGCTGGAGGCCTTTATACTCCGTCTCCCTGAAGAAGCAAAACAAATGACTCCAGCTGAATGAAAATCAGGACAACTGTGTGGTCCCCGGTTCTGCACCCGGTGGCAACTGTTGCAATGGCAGGAATTTGCTGTGTGTTGCGGGTGGTGGGGGGGGGGGGGGTGATAGGGGTGGTGGGGGGGGGGGGTGTTGGAGGTGGTGGGGGGGGGGGTGATAGGGGTGGTGGGGGGTGGGGGGTGTTGGAGGTGGTGGGGGTGATAGGGGTGGTGGGGTGGTGGTGGGGGGGTGGGGGGGGGGGGGGGGGGTGATAGGGGTGGTGGGGGGGTGGGGGGGGGGGGGGGGGTGGGGGTGATAGGGGTGGTGGGGGGGGGGGTGTTGGAGGTGGTGGGGGTGATAGGGGTGGTGGGGGGGTGGGTGTTGGAGGTGGTGGGGGGTGATGGGGTGGTGGGGGTGATAGGGGTGGTGGGGGGGTGGGTGTTGGAGGTGGTGGGGGGTGTTGGAGGTGGTGGGGGGGGGGGGGTGATAGGGGTGGTAGGGGTGTGGACAACGGGATGCCTGTTTTCCAGATCAAGATCAACAAATACTTGACTGGAGTAAAACAGACTCAAAACTAAGAAGAGCTGGAACATCTGAAAACCATCACGTCCACCGTCACCATCGTCCATGTTCGTTATCGTCCACCTTCTGTGGTTCACCAACGATGGAAGATCTCAGGAAATCTACTTCATCACTTCTCATGACTCATTTTTACTTCCTATTTTAGTAATATCGTTAATTGAAAAATCTATAATTTATTGTTTGTATTGATGGTTGGACTCACTGGTTCCACACTGGTTCCACACTGTTCCCAACCACCTGTTCTCCGGTTCCTTTTAAACGAGCTGCTTTCACCATCGGCGTGAGGCTCCACCACCAGACGGAGGTGTGGCTCCCCTGACTGGTTTGTTCTCGTCGGCTCTACAGCGGCGTGTGTTCAACGTCACCAATAAGAAAACCACGTGGCCACTCCCACGCAGGCAGGTGGGCTCCAAGTCCCGACCCCCATCTGGTTTCCCCGAAACATCCGGAGGAAACCTGTTCGGGGTCAGGATACGCTGGAGGCCGCCGTAGAGGAACCAGCTGCCGCACGCCGTCACGCTCAGCAAACAGAGGGGGAGGAGCAGCACGGTGACGACAGAGGTCAGATTAACCTTTTCCATTAACCTCAGACCCCCCACACGCTGGTCATGTGATCCACGCCCTCTGACCAGTCACCCCATTTCTTGTCCGGTGGGGTGCCTCAAGGTCTCGACTCCGCCCCACCTTTCTTTAAAGGTGGGTGTTTGTGTAGCTTCTGCTCTCGATGATGGTTTTCCAGGTTCTGACTGGTTTTAGTACCAGTTACTGCTGGGATGCTTCACATCTGCTTTATTCATTTTATGTCTTTATTTAAGTTGTGATACTTTTGTAAATGATTTCACCTCAAGCTCTTTGGGCTCAGTGAGGATGGTGAAGAATGATGGAGGCTGAATTCTGCTTCTTTCTACCCTGATTCACTCGTGTTAAAGCTCACAGGAAGTGACATCTTGAATCCATGGCAGAGGCGTGTTTTTATGTCTCGTCTTTAGTAGCCAGACGTGTTTTGGATCAACGTTCTGGTGCCGAAGGGGCGGTTGGACTGGGTGGGTCGGCAGGAACTCACGTGAGAACATAGTTGACGCTGACGATGCAGTGAGGTCGGGATGAGCGGCTGTTGTGCACGATGGTGGCGTAACTCTGGACCCAGACCCAGCCGCCGTGCTTGGCCAGGAAGCGGTAGTACCTGGTGGTGACCTGACCCTTCAGCAACACTACCGGAGCAGAGAACCAGGGATGAAGAGGGAGGAAGAGGAGCACAACACTCAGTTATACATTGTTTATGTTAATATCTCATCGTTACGCTATTAACCATTTATTACCACTAATTCACAGTAATTTAACAGGTAAATAAAACAGTAATAAACATTAAACAACATCTGAACTATTCAAATTACTGATGGTTAATTTAGTTAAATAGAGCTGAAGCAGTTTATAACCACAAATTAGTGTGTGTGTGTGTGTGTGTGTGCGTGTGTGTGTGTTCGTGTAACATGGAGGGAGATAAAACAAACCTCACTCACACATGTGATGAGCAGAGCGAAGGTGGAAGGAGTCACAGCTGTGCACGTGATGATACAGAGTCTTGTCGATTAGATCCTGCGGCTCATATCCTGTCAGCTCTGCTACCCTGGACACACACACACACCACACACACACACACACGCACACACGCACACACGCACACACACACACACACACACGGCCTTGGTGCACGTGTACGGCGTGAGCAGGACTCTGCAGTGTCGGCTGCTACCGTGCGTCCAGGAAGATGAGCTTCAGGTCCAGGCTGGCCCTGAACATGAACATGTTGCTGTGCAGCTTGATCTCGGTGACGGCGCTGGGCGGCAGCGAGTGGCCCACGGCCACCAGGCCCACGTTCTGGTAGCAGCCGTCAAAGGGGGACATGTCCAGGCTGTACTGACGGATCTTCAGGTAGCCGCTGCAGTGGATCACCTGGAACACAGACGGACACAGGAAGTAGGGCTGCAGGTGCGTCAGAGGTGGGCGGCGGTCTGGAACGGACCGGTGTGAGAGAAGGTCTTATCGTCACCTTGTAGCCTCCGCAGGTCAGACCCGCGTTCCTTTTGGCGAGGACACATTTCATCCTCACAAAGAAGGAGCGTTCCACCTCGTACTCTGCACAAGGGCGGAGACGGCAGACGTTAGCGGCGCCCGCTGCAGGCGCAGACGCGTGCCGGCAGTTACCGTGAAAGACGTGGGAGTGACACGGCGGGTGGGCGGTCAGGACGGCCGTCATCTCGTCGTGGTCGGCGGGGTGGATGTACTCGTAGAGGCTGTTCCCCGTCAGCTCCACCTGTTGGACAGGACGAACAGCTGAGCGGCGCCGCAGGAACAGAGGGACAAAGGTGGAGAGGAAGGTCACCTGAGACAGTCCCAGGTGGACCGACGCCGTCTCTGAGATGTACATTATTTTACCATCCGGAGCAACGACAAAGATGAAGCCGTCTAACGTCTGGAAAAGACACACAAATACAGACACAAATGGATACACACATATACAGGCAAATACATACATACATATACACACACATATAGATACACACAAATACATACACACATATACACACACATATAGATACACACAAATATATACACACACAAATAGATACACATAAATACACAACTACACACACAAATGGATACACACAAATATATACACAAAAATACACACAAATAGATACACATAAATACACACACAAATGGATACACACAAATATATATACGCACAAATAGATACAAACAAATATATACACACAACTACACACACAAATAGATACACAAAAATACACACAACTACACACACAAATATATACACAAAAATACACACAAATAGATACACAAATATATACACACATACACACACGTATAGATGCACGCATACACATGCAAATATACACACACACACAAATAGAGACACATAAATACACACATATACACACAAATTGATACACAGAAATAGATACACGCAAATTAAACACACAAATACACACAAATTGATAAAAACAAATACATACACACAACTACACACAAATAGATAAACACAAAAATAGATACACATAAATACACAGAAATAGATAGACACAAATAGACACAAATAGATACACACAAATATATACACA
The DNA here is from genome assembly GCF_003711565.1 of Takifugu flavidus. Classification (NCBI taxonomy): domain Eukaryota; kingdom Metazoa; phylum Chordata; class Actinopteri; order Tetraodontiformes; family Tetraodontidae; genus Takifugu; species Takifugu flavidus. The sequence continues at coordinate 12,115,073 of NC_079529.1, forward strand.
CAGAAATAGATACACACAAATACACACGCAAATATATACACACAAATATACACACACATATAAACACAAATATACACAGACATATACATGCAAATATAGACAAATACAAACAAAATACATACACAAATACACACAAAAATATACACACATATACACACAAATATATAGACACATATATACACACAAATATATACACACACATACACGCAAATACACACAAATACAAACACAAATATATACACATTTATACACACAAATACACACAAAAATACCCTTCCTGTGACCCTGAAAGGGTTAAGCAGTGAAGACACACAAATAGACACACAAATAGACACACATACTCATATACAACTGAAGAATAAAAACCAAAATGAATGAATGTCATACTACTGCTGATGATACTACTGCTACCACTAATAATATATAATAATAATAATAATAATAATAATAATAATAATAATAATAATGATATTATTATTCGCGCTACCTGCAGCAGGTGAGATCCCAGATCCTGACCGACTCCGTCCGCGCGCCTGCCGCGACTCACGTGACCCCACGAGTCCCCGAGACCTGATCCACCAATCAGAGCAGAGATCAATCACTTTAAACAGCTGAAGGAAAATGTGGTTTCATGAAGAGTTGAACCCTTTTAATCATTATAATTGTTAGGTTCATTAAAAACTTTCAACTTTTAGACTTTTCAAAAACAAAAATATTCTGCAATATTTTGTAACTGTGTTGGTATTTTCACATTTCAGCAACTGATCAAAAAATGATGTCGGTTACGTGCGCGCGCGCGCTCCGTCTAAACTTTATTGAATCAATGTTTCCCTACAGAGAAATTAAGGATCGAAGCTCAGAGAATCATTGCATCAACCTCCTGATCAGCACTGATCCATCAGCGAATCTTAATTCTTATCAATATCTTGTCAGAATAATCGTCTTTTTTATGATGAACGAATGTTTGAATCTTCAACAAGCTTCTAATAAAGAACACAGGAAATAATAATAAAGACAGTAATAGCAAAAGTGAGAGTTCGGTTATTAGCAAATAAACGACTTTGTATTTTCACTTTTTCAAGATTCATTTAATTTGGATTTTTCTAAATGTGTATTATTATTATTATTATTATTATTATTATTATTATTACCAATAGTAATAATAAACAAACGTTTGTTTATAAAGATGAGTCAATGCGATTCTTTTTTAATAAAAATGTTATGATTTAATTATTGATGAATTCTATTATTTGATTTTATTAATATTTGTTGAAGCGTTTTACTATCCTTTTTCATTAATTGTCTTCAAACTCTGATCAATAGAGAATTTCTAATTATTATTATGATTTCAAAATCAACAAAAAAGTCTTTGTTTTTAATTTTAATGTTTCCTGCAGCAGATCATATTAATGCGCGCGACGCTGCCACGGTGTCAAGAAATAATAGTAATAATGATAGTAATAATAATAATAATAATAATAATAACATTATAGTAATAATAATAGTAGTAGTAGTAATAATAATAATAGTAGTAGTAATACAATAGTAGCATTTGTAGTAATAACAATGACAATAATAATAGTAATAATAATTACTTGTTTCGATCCTAAAACGAAATTTAGAATTCCCATTTTTAACTAATTCTTCTCAGAATTAAAAAAAAATCACCATAAACTGGAAAAGACATAAAGGAAAACTATGGGATGAAAGGATCTGGAATGTTTCTTCTTGAAAAGGACGAAAGAAAAGACCTGGTTTATTTTATAGAGTGGTCCGCTCAGGCTGCAAATGTGCGGGCGTACTGGGCGTACTGGGCGTACTGGGCTGGCTGTAGTGGGCTCTGGGTCGGGGAGAGTGCCGGCTGGTACCTTCAGGGAACAGGATCCGCATCCTCAGGTAGCTGCTGGTCAGCCGGATGATGGAGGCCTTGTCCAGCTGCGAGGTGATGGCGGACGGCAGCGGCAGCATCTTGGCCAGCTCATAAAACTCGCTGTTCTCCTTCTCCCGCCGCGTCCGGGCGGCGTTCTTGGACTTCTCCTTCATCCCGTCCCCTCCTCACTGGCCCGGAGTCACCGTCACCTCCGCGCTGCCATGGATCCAGGTGTTTCCAGGTGGACAGGCCGGGATCATTCCTGAATGAGCGCAGCCTCGGAGCCACCCTGCTGGTCCTGGTCCAGCAAGTCCGTCTGGTTCACCTTCAAATCCCAGTTTAGTCCGGAGTTGTGAAGAGTTTGAAAGGAGTTTTCTAGTGAAGGCACCGTCCGCCGGCCTCCACACAAGCCCGGCTCAGGCTTCAGAGAGCGGCCGCCCTCTCAGGCCTCCGCTCCGGGGTGACTTTAAAGAAAGCAGCCTGTCCGGAACCGGCTGCCGTGTCTAAGCCCCGCCCACAGACAGAAGCTCTGCTCCTATTGGACCGACACTGCCCAACTCGCCTTCCTATTGGTCAGGCTTCGGAACGACCCGTGAGGGGATGAATTTAGATGGAATTATTAATATTCCCTGAAAATCTGCGACGCTTTTAATTTAAAACAATAGGGAACCAACTACATGTCTCCAAAAATGTCAGATTTCGTCAAGTGATTTTACTAAGTCGAAATTTTATTTCCTATTTAAATATTGTGATGATCGATAATTTAGCAGTTTACTTAAAGACAAGCAAAATCCCGTTTTAATCAATTTAAAATAAAATAAAAAATCTTTTTTTAAATTTTAATTTAAATCTGGGGGCTCCACAAATGATGGCGTCAGTCCAGACACGTAATTTAACTTTCTCTGAGGTTTTGCGATAAACGACGGATCTGGTTGAGGTTCGTGTTGGATTATAAATCGATAAAAGGTGATTTCTGCCGCCGGCTTCACCTGTGACGTTCACAGGTGTCAAAGCGTTGAGCTGAACCGTGACGCTTAAACGTGACGTCACTGTTCTAAAAGGCCATTTAGGAGTTCATCCCTCTCTCGCGCCATCTGCTGGTAGAAAAGCGTCACGCTCTTGAGGGCGGGAGTTTGTCTCTCTCTCTCTCACACACACACACACGCACACACACACACACCTGTCAGTATGTTTGTTCTTTGTTCTGTTTTTAATACCTGCCTCAAGACAAGGATGGAATTTAGCAACTGTGCTAGCTGTAGCATCTCAGGGCGGCTAATCTGCTGATCAAAAAATAAAAACAAATGAGAGATGAAGAGGCCACAGGAAGAGGATGAGAGTTTTATTGGAAACATGACAGACTGACTGTTGTCATGGTGATCATCACAACAACCTGGTTACAGCTGATGTGAATCTCAACATCGCTTGGTAACCCGTTCTGACCTCTTGACCTTCCCAGAAGGCCACAGTGCTGCATTTAGACTGGGGAACATGGTCATGTGACTAACGCTGGGTCACCCGACTGGTCACGTGACTAACGCTGGGTCACCCGACTGGTCATGTGACTAACGCTGGGTCACCCGACTGGTCATGTGACTCAGGCGTCAGACACCTCTGTGTTGACCTGAGCAGCGATGCTGGCAGGTGTGACGTTCAGGTGAAGGTCGTACTGCTGGTCCAGACCCAGGTAGCTGTCACTGAGCAGGTAGAGAGTGTAGATACACCTGAGGAGACAGAGCCAGCACTGGTTATACTGGGGGGGGGTTATACTGGGGGGGGGGAGAGGACTGGTTATACTGGGGGGAGGGAGAGGACTGGGTCTACTGGGGGGAGGGAGAGGACTGGTTCTACTCCCAGCACTCCCAGTCTGACTGGCACTTACTTGCCGGTCCTCTCTGGAGTGTAGAAGGCCACAGACGCGACGGTGCTGTGCCGGACGTATCCGAGCCTCTTGACGGCCAGCAGCTCCCTGCGGTCCACCTCTCCAACCACCAGGAACCAGCCTTCATCCTTGGCCTTGGGGAACCTGGGAGCCTGAGCTTTACTGTCCTGCTTCCTCTGGAGCATCACACATGTGCGGGTTAGCTGGGTGAATCTGGAGATGAACCACGGTACTCAGAGGAGAAGCCTCCGAGCTGTCGGTACTGACCCGCTGCTGGCCCAGGTTGATGCGTCGCAGCGACACCTGCAGGACGTACTCCTGGTCAGCATGGACGTCCAGCCAGCAGCTCCCGTCCCTGGGGTTGGCTCCTGCTGCAGGGAGGCGCTGCTCCAGCTGTTCCTGGCTCTCCTCCCACCAGCCCTTCACGCTCAGCTCCACTTCCACCACTGGCAGGTGACTCAGGTAGGACCACGCCTGAGGTGAGCAGAACCGGCAGAGACGAGACAGCGTCAGGTGTGCAGGTGCACAGCACCGTGGAGGTCCTCAAAAACCCAACCCTGGAGCAACTGGAAGGGAGCAGCTAAAGGCAGCAGGTCCAGCTTAAACAAGAGAGGCCCCAGAACCTTCCAGCTCTGCTGAACGCAGGTCGGATACAAAATATGGTTCCTCTGGTCCATTCAGCTGGAGCAGGACAACAGCCAGAGTGTGTGTGTGTGTGTGTGTGTGTGTGTATCAAGCGCTGTCTGAGAGGATCCTCTCCTGAACAAGTGGGGCAGGAACGCTGCTGCACATCTCATTATTCCATTGGAGAGGCGTCCACACTGTTCTGGGGGATGGAGGTGTGTGTGTGTGGGGGGGGGGGGGGTTAAAGTGGATCTGTGGAACCTTAACAGGAAGCTTCAAACCCACCTGAGTGATCTGACTTGAGTGAAGCTCCTGACCGACAATGGTGGAGAAAACAGCTTCTTGTCCATTACAGGCGTCAATGAGCTCCGGGAGTCCTTGGATTGGTCCACATTGGCCCCCCTCGCGGCTCCGCCCCCTCAAATGTGTCCATTTCCTGTGTCAGGATGACCAGGAAGGAAAGCACGCATTAATGGTTTTCAGACAACACCACACCAACTCTCCCACCCAGTGATGAGGTGGTGCTCACCTGAAGAGGTGGAGGTGGTGCTCCTCTACATGGGGGAGCGTCTGTAGGGAGGAGTGGTGCAGCCAGCGGCCCTGAACCACCATCTGCACCAGGTTACAGATGCTGATGGCTGTGACCAGCCAACCTTCATTAGCAGCCACGTCCAGCATCGCCTTAGCAACAAGAACAGAGTGTGATCGGTGTGTCCACCATCCTACAGCTGACACAGGAACCCTCCAGGGGAGGAGCAGCCGCGGCCGGTACCTGACAGATGCGGATGGCGTTGTCCAGCACGGTTTTGGTGTCGGTGGTGTAGTCGCTGCAGGGCAGCTGGGCGTGGCTAAAGTGCGCCTGCAGCAGCAGGTGGGTCTTTGTGTGGGCGCTGTCGTAGGAGTGAGGGTTGACCTGCAGGGGGAGCTGCTGAGCCAGCTGGCTGTTCAGCTGGTCCTCGTTGTGTCGGACTGGCAGCTCTGCGTACTCCTCCGCGTCCTGAAGGACAAAGGTTCAGCCATGAGCAGCGCGTGAGACAGTCCAACAAATCAGAGGAGACAACTGCAGAGTCATCAGGCTCCTTCAGGTTGGATTCCAGAGGGCTGAAGGTGAAGGTCTGGTTCAGTGTTTTAAAACAACATGTTTTGGTTCTTCCTCTTTTCTTTTGGAAACACTGCTGTAAAATCCTCTTTTTCGCTCCTCACACACACAGAAATGCAGCTGTGACAAATGAGAACCTGCAAACCTGCTCATAAAACACATTAATGCTGATCATATAGGACTGGGGTGATCCATCAGAGCCAGGAGGTGGCTTCAGACCGAGACATGCGTGGACACGTGTGGCTCCGCTTCTCCCAACTTTGGCTAATGTAGTCCCATCAGCAGTGTCATTTGTCTCACACACACACACACACACACACACACACACACGCCAGACTGTTAATGGTCCATTCATCACATACTGGAGCAGAAGCTTCCAAACTCTGGGACCCGGCTGAGTGGGGGCAGGGAATGAGGGATCACAAGAGCAGCCATATCTGGACAATCTATTTGGCACTGCTGCCGTGCGCACGTGGATCATATCGGTTCACAGTCTGATAGCGTTGTCTTCTCTTGTCCTCACACATCCGTGTTTTTGGGTCACTTCCATCCCAGATATGTTCAAATGTCCCAGAAGCACTGCTGTTGTCACCTGACCAGCCAATGTGCAGCTCCAGGTGCTCCAGAAAAACCAGGAGGCCAGATGTTCCACCTGTATCTGTCAGCCTCGTCACTGTCTCTGATGAGGTCGGTGACGGAGGTGCCTTCAACAAGCTTCTGCACTTGGGCTGAAGGGTCACCTGCAGTGGTTGGTTTAGAGAGGACAAGAGCGGGGGGGAGAGGACACAACCCTGGGGTGCACCCATGCTGAGTGTGGTGCTCCACAGCCTCACCTGCTGCCTCTGGTCACTCAGGAAGTCTGTAATCTGCTGGTGGAGGGGGGCACAGTGAGCTGGGTCAGCTTCTGATGGAGGATGTCTGGAGCAATGGTTCCAGGATCCAGGTGTATGGCCCTACAAAGTGGAGTTGCTGGAGCTGCAGCCCCATGTGGTGGAGGAGCAGGATGATGGCTCTACTATGCTGTAAAGAGCCACGGTGTGAGCATTAGCATTAGCTGGAAGCACGTTAGCCTCATGGTTGGGTAAAGGAAGTAGAATAAAAGGGATAAAAATACAGCGGAAAGATCAGATTAGTCTTTGTACATGAAGTTAAATCTCCACAGAGCTCCGATCCAAGATGTGTGTGGGGGGTGTTGCTCATTAGAGGCCTGCTGTAGCAATCATGGAGGGGGGGGGGGCACAGCCAGGCGCATCCTGCTGTATCGTAACTGCTGAGCATGGCTGCAGCTCCAGATGGTAGCATCATTACCAAAGTCAGATGCAAGTAGCTGGTGTAGCCACATGGTGAAAACATAAGGCCAGAACAAAGGCTATGTTGTAGATGTGGGCAGAACATCCCCTGGAACATTAACTGGATGATTATCCAACTTAGAACCAAGAGAGTCCAGGCTGCATATGTCAGTGGGACGTGTGTGGCTTATGTCAGGTACAGGAAACCATTATCCTACTAATCCTGAGAGGAGACTCTGGATGGAACACATGTTCCAGAACTCACTGTAGCACCAAACCTGGTCTCTTTGATCCACCTGCTTTTATAATGTCATGGAATTTAAATGAGGACATCAGAAAGCATTAAAACATGAATATTAGCCTGTTAGCAATCTGGCTATAAGGGAGCAGTTAGTTAATGTGACGTTTCCACATCTGCTGCTAAAACCCTCAAACAGACACAGATGAAAGAAAGCAACCATCACTGATACATGCTAACACCAGAGCTAAAGGGAGCCTCACCGCCAGGATGGAGAGCAAGTCCTGGATGCTCAGCTCGGGCCTCAGCCGTTCCTTAAACATGCGGATGGTTTGATGCTTCAGGTAGTAATAGGAGGAGATGCGGCCGTACGTGAGAGGCTGGATGGTGCGGTCGTCCTGGAAGGGCAGCAGAAACCCACCTCTGTCAAACCTCAGACACCGGCAGGAGAAATGCTGCACAGCAACACACCTCTTTAATCTCTATGCAGTAGGAGCACTCCAGGTCACGCAGACTTCTCTCCACAAGGGTGGACAGATATTTGTTCATGGACTCGTGGCTGATGTCCTCCAGGCTGTAGTAACTACACAACAGTCACACAGAAACGTCAGCGCCATCAGCAGAGCGACATCGTTTGCAACATGAGCGGATGGACTTGACACAACGTGCAGAAGAGGAGAAACATCCATGAGGAGCTATTCCCAGGCCAGGAACCCTGGAGTTACAGGAGCACCTCAGTAAAGGACACCCTGACAAGGTGTAGAAGGAAGCTGCAGACTCTTGCTGTGCTTTAATATCTGGCTTATTGTAATAAATTAACATCTACTAACTGTCAGCATAGGGCGAAGGTCCTGATGAGGTCAGAGGGCATCTGAACCAGCAGTTTAACACTTCCCATTCTAAACCAGAATTTGAGCAAAGCTAATTAGCGCTACACTGCCTTAGCACGTCTTGGGAGGGAAACAGAAGAAGAAGAAGAACCAAAGTCAGGGTGGCATCAGCAGGGGCCGTCTGTAGGTCACATGACCTGAGAACAGGTCCTCCATGGCAACAGTTAACCTCCCACAGGTCAAACTCAGGTAGCCGGCGTCGTATCGACATCCGGGAAGGCTCAGAGGGGCCCTGACACTCAGAGGTCAGGACCACCAGGATCTGTGGTGCTGGGTAACAGCTGCCACCTGAGCCGCAGCAGAACACAATCAAAGACAACCTTCATGACTCGGCGCCGGCGTCTGAGCTCGAAGGAAAGCAGAAGTTCCATGAAAGCCTGTAGAAACAGACGTCACAAAGCCTCAAGCTCCCACTGAGGCGGGAAACAACCGCACAACGGCACACGCTGGTGGAGGGGACAGAAACTAGGACCTTTCTCTGAGAGGGCGTTGGCATGTAAATGAAGGGATGAACGAACGAACGAATGAATGGCTCCGTCTGTGATGAATATCACATGTGTGTCAAGAGTCCTGTTCCTCGGCAGCAGGCTGCATAATTCACACAAACGAGGGCCACAAATCACCCACTTCTCATAACGGGTCAGAACTGATGAGGCCTTCAGCACCAAGCAGGAAATCATTCAGGAGCTGCTGGAGAACAACGACGGCGAGGTGGAGACGTTCATAGTTCATGTCTACCATTGCTGTCATGGCTGGACATGCTAACGGTGGGTTTATCTCACCCTGGGGAGTTGGAGTTAGGGGGGAGTGTTTGTCTGTGTGTGTGTGTGTGTGTGTGTTTTCTAACCTGGGGTTCATCACCAGTCTCCTGAAGAAGTAGGTCCAGGTGATGTAGTCCATTGCATCCTGTTTGGATGTGATGGTTCCTGATGAGATCTCTGCGTTCAGATGGTCTGACAGAACACTGAGGAGGCTGAGGACACACAGGAAGCTCCATCCTTTACTTCCTCTTTTCTCACGCCACATAAAACCTCTCTGTCCTTCATGATCTGTGTTTGCTGGTAGTAAGTTGATATCTCCTCTCCTCTCCCCTCCTTTCCCCTCCCCTCTCCGACCTCCCATCCTCTCCCCCCCCCCCCCCGACCTCCCATCCTCTCCCCCCCCCCCCCCCGACCTCCCATCCTCTCCTCTCCCCTCCTCCATCATCATGTTATTGGGTTCTAATCCTAGGTGTCTTCACAGGTCCCTCAACATCCCACCAGTGCAGGGACTCCTACCTGGACTCAACAGGGAATGGTTCATACAGGAACTTCTTATAGAAGTCCTTCTTGATGTCCTGGACAAGGATGACCGCTTTGCCCTGGTCATCAAACTGAGGTCGACCCGCTCGACCCATCATCTGCAGAACATCTATGTGGGCAGAGCAGACCATCATAGTCAGTCACCACAGTCCAGTCCGAACATGGAGACTGAACTAGACTCTGGGCACCTGTGATGGGGTAGTCCACGTAGCGCCTGGATTTACCATCATAGTATTCTGTCCCTTTGACCACCACCAAGTGAGCTGGGAAGTTCACTCCCCAGGCCAGAGTGCTGGTAGCGATCAGAACCTGTGAAAGACCAGTCCCATAGTGCTTTCTGACAGATCCCAGATCTTTACATGCTCTACAGCCATACGACCTCTACACTCAGGTACCTGGATCTTACAGTTGATGAACAGCTCCTCCACCGTCTTCCTGTCCCGCTCATGCAGGCCAGCGTGGTGCATTCCGATCCCGAAGGCCAGCGTCAGCTTCAGGTTGGAATCTCTCACAGTGGAGATGACATCCTCGATCTAGAGACCCACCAAAACACACAGAGGCCTTTGTTTTGACACTCTGTGGCATGAAAAAACTCATCAACACTCAGTTTGGTCGTGCCACATTTGGATCAGTTCCTTCATATCAGAGGCAGAAAAACCTCAGGGAGAACCTGGTTGTGTGCGGGTGGATTCCTGTAGGTCATGCTCATGACTCTCAGAGAAGGCTCAGGCTTTCTTCTTCGTTTTAGATCTTTCAAACTGTGCTCGTCTCTAACGAAGAGTAAACCACAACATAACACACAGGACACCAGCGCCCTCTACTGGAGACAAATGAAGATGGCAGGTGGTTTCTGTGGCGCCTGGAATGTTTGTGCTTTAGTCTTTTCATCACATCATCAGGAGCTGTGTGTGTTCACACCTCATTAAGAAACTCTTGATAACAGAGCAGCAATATTCAAAGGTGAGTCCTCAGGAGGAGGCGGAGCCACAAACTCAATCATCTGAGCATCAACACCTGAGGAAGACGGGTGGTCCTCATACCTGTCTCTCATCATGATGCAGCCACTGCTTTGGGTTGTCCTCTGTGGCCAAATAAGCAATCAGGTCTAAGGCTGTCAGCCGAGTCTGTCGTCGTGACGACACAAAGATCAGCACGGGCTTGGCCGGTGAATGGCTGCGGATCGCTGCAGGTCAATCCACAGAAGGTTTACAAGCCACAGTTTCCAGAAAACAGAGTTGCGTGATCGATTCAGTTCTGACAGTGTCCACCCACCCTGGAAGGTTGGCTTGTTCATGCTGGCCATGCGGGGGCAGTAGTGTTGGCCGGGGAATCCATGGATATGGACCTCCAGCGGAACGGGACGAACAGAAGGGCGGAAATTAAACAGCCCCACCTGTTGCACAGAGAGAATACTCAAGGTGAGCAGCTGAGACCAGGAAGACCACCAGGCCCTAAGCACAAAGGACGTGTCACCTGTTTGATTCCCAACCAGTCGGCAAGGTCTCGAGCGTTGGCCAGCGCCGTGGACAGCCCCACCACTCTGACGGCCTTGGAGGTGTGGGAGGAGATAAAGTTGGTCCTGGACACAATCACCTCCAGCACTGGACCTCTGTCCTCACCTGGAGACACCAGGAATGTCCAAAGTTAGGCTTTGCTTCTTTCACCAGACGGCCAAAGCCCCGCCTCCAGCTGTCCTACCTAGGAGGTGGATTTCATCGATGATGAGGATGGACACCTTCTGGACGTAACTGCGGTTCTGCCAGCTCCTGCTCACTCCATCCCACTTCTCCGGAGTGGTGACGATGAGGTCCGCCTGTGCTATGGCTCTCATGTCTGGAGTCACGTCACCAGTCAGCTCCACCACCCTGCAGACAGACACACGGACAGACGAGGTGGAGACGCCGCTTCACCTGTTTTTTTGCTCCTACCGCCTGCTGCTCTCTTACTTTTTTCCTAGTTTCTCCTCCATTCGGATCTTCCAGTCCTCTATCCTCTCTCTGACCAGTGCCTTCAGGGGGGCGATATAAACCACCTGGACACACAGATAAACGTTCTCACCTGCTCTGCTTCCCGTGTACTACCAGTTTGCTCTAGTTGTCAGTGACAAACCTTGGAGGTGGGATATATGTTGAACACCCGGAACATAGCTATCTCAGCTGCAATGGTTTTACCGGAGCCAGTGGGGGCCCCCAGAAGGACGTTTGTGTCAGTGTGGTAGAGCGTATGGAAGATCTGGGTCTGGATGGGATTAAAGTGAGTGAACTTGTACAGGCTCTCAAACTCATGGTTGCCCAGGGCAGTCACCGGCAACGGCTGCAGGTCCAGCAGCTCTGACAGGAGAAGAGGAACAGAAGATGAAATGAGTTGTTGCCCCCCCCAAGGCTTCAGAGCAGCAAGATGGAAACCAGAAAAAGTTTATTCAAAAGTCAATGGCTTGAACTGTTTTTCTCCGGGTGAGGATGAGTCCAGGTCATCAGTCCATCAGAGGACTGACTGAATCCCTCTGAGGGACACTGTCTGAACAATCGGATATTTACATGTATGAACTGAGGAACCTTGAGAACCCCCACACACAGACAGCAGAACACCACGGAGACCCTACACAAAGACCCTGAAGAAGGAAATTGTATCTAAAAAGGTGTAGGTTGTGAGGGCGGAGCTGAAACCATGACAGCAGAGTGATGGATGCGGCCTCTGTGGTGCCTGTCTTCACCTGTGTGTGGTGGGTGTCTCTCAGGCAGGATCAGGTTCTGGAAGTTAATGATGCAGACGGCCTCAGCTCCGAGCCAGCGGTCCGACACCACCTTGATGTAGTACTGTGAAGGCAGCGGCTCAAAGATGGGGATGGTGAAGACGACGTTCTGAGGTTCTCCTGTCACCACCTGGTGGGGGAACAAACATCAATCATCATGTCTTCTCTGGAGAGCATCGCTCTGACCGAGGAGTCCTAAAAGTGACACCTGTTTCTTCTGCAGCAGGAAGTACTCTGAGTGATAGATGTGGTCATTGAGCGGATCCTCCACCCACAGCCACCAGGGCTCACCCACAGACCCGTGGACCTGGACAAGCAGGAAACAGAGTTCTCAAATGTGATCAGCAACACTTAAAAATGCCTGAAGTGGTGGAGGTGGTTTCAGCAGGTTGATCATCTTGAAATGTGTTAAATCAACTAAGAGCGAGCTCAAACATCAGGCGGTCTGACCAGGTTCTCTGGTTCTAACAGCCCTGTCTCTGTTACTATTGCAGGCAGGAGCAGAACTCTCCAGATGTTGGACCAGTGAGCAGTACTGGAGCGGACAGTGACCTTTACCTGGTCATTCCAGCGGAAGTCTGGGGTGATGACCAGGCGGACGCGGAGGACGGTGCGTGTGATGGGCTGGATGCTGGCCTCCATGGTGATGGCAGGAATCTGGTGGACGCACTGTTTGACTGTCAAGCCCACACTCACGTGGTGCAGCATGTGTCCTGGAGACGAGATGGAGGATTTTAGCTAACCTCAGTTACAAGTCTGTCTCACGGTCTCTTCAACTTTAATCGCCCCAATATTCATTTTACCAATCTCATCCTTCTTCATCTCCTTCAGTTTGTCCACGCTGAGCTTCCTCTCCTCCAGGCGGTTCAGAATCACATGACTCAGGCTGGAGAACTGACGAAGAGGGTGGGCAAAGGCCCACAGCCGCTTATCAATGACCTTACAGAGCGTGAGCAGCCTGTAGGTCATGGTCGGCCACCGTTTCCTCAGAGCGATCTCGAACAGAGCCCTGACGATCCGAGCAGCGTTCTGTGGAGGGGAAGAGAGCTTCCTAAACCATGTTCAGACCAAGGGAAAACAACCTTCCAGGCTACGCTGGACACATTATATTCAACCACACCTGTGCCACATAAGACAGGTCTGAGATCAGTGAGAAGCTGTCCACCTCCCCCCGGCTGATGTAGGTCTGCAGCAGGATGTTGATCTTCCCGTAACTGTTCTCCACGCCGCCGGCCGCAGGCAATTTACAGTGGCAGCACAGCAGCTGGTCCAGCTCATCCAGCTCTTCATCTCGAACCTGTGTGGAGGCACAAAGATGCAGCAAACATTCATCATTTCCCCTACATCCTGCTGCGTGTGTTTGTGGATACCTTCAGCTGCTCAAACTCTTCTGCTTTGGACACGGTGCTGAGGATGTCGGCCTCTGTTTGCTGAGAGTTGAGGTTCTCGTTGAACGTCTTCACACCATGAGGATAAAAGAGGGACAATGTGATGAAAAAGCAGAGGATCAGTGGTAGAACTTGGCTTGGTTGGACTTCTACCTCGATGGTGTTGTATCTGATGTAGAAGTGGCTGGCGGTCCTGCCCAGGTCAGTGGAAGCAAAGTACCCTGTACGCTCCTCGAACCGAATCATCCGGGCCTTGTCCAGCTTCCTGCCTGACTCCACCGCCAACTCTTTCCTGTAAAGCTCCAGTGTGGGATCCATCTACAAAAACACAGGCTCATTTTTCCAACAGCACGGTTGAATCTCGCTAACCTCAGAGAAAAATGGTAAGAAACGGTAGGTCGTGTTAGGTAGGTATATAAGGTATCTAAAACCTGTATCACTAACCTGATAAACCTTGTGGTTGATACCGTAGGCCAGAGGATTGGCTCTCATGCGGACATACAGGTAGGTGTAACTGAGCCACTTCACCGCTTCCTCCACATTGGTGACGGAGCCCAAAGCCACCTGGACCCAGAAGAGAGACGTCAATGTTTGGGCTGTGTCGCCGTCTAGTGGAGACCTCTGCTAACTGCAGGCACGACGTTCTTAACTCCTCGATCTTGTGAATGCAACATCCCTCTAAATCAACACTGATTAAACAATTAAGATCCTGACACAGTCCATGTTTCTGTTTTCCACCGGACTCCAACACCAAAAGCAACGGAGTCCACATAGGCTGGATACGGACCTCAGCATTGAGGTTGTCAGGCAGGCTGCCCAGGAACTGGCTCTCAATAGGGTTCTGCTGGGTGAGCAGGGTCAGGTAGTGGCTCAGTTTGTCATGGGTGGTGATGATGGTCCCCTCGCCACACTTGTCAAACTGAGGACGTCCCGCACGTCCAAAAATCTGCATGACATCCAGGATGCCCAAATCCACCAGGGCGCCGCGCTTGGCATCGTAGATCTCAGTGCCCTGTGGCGACAACGAGGAACGTGTTATCAAACGTTTCCCACAGGGAACACTTTCAACTTGCAGACATGACAGAGCTTCTGCACAGGTCAGAGTGGACGATGAACCAACAACAACCCAGGAAAGGTTAAAGGTCACCAAAAACGCAGGAGGTTTGATGATCACCAACAGATTATACAGCAGTCCAGCCTGTACTGGGAAGATCTACTCTAATATATTGTTAGAATCAGGTGGGGGTGCAGCAGATCACTCAGCACCTTGATGATGACGGCGTGGGCCGGCAGGTTGACTCCCCAGGCCAGGGTCGCAGTGCAGATCAGCACCTTGATGTGACCTCTGGAGAACATGCTCTCCGTGAGGTTACGGTCAGAGCGCAGCATGCCAGCGTGATGGATACCAAAACCTTCTGGGAAGATCTCCTTCATCTGTTTGTTCCTGGAGCGCTGGAGCTGAGAGAAGAAAGACACATCACCAATGGACAAAATTACGGCATCGGGACGCTTCTGAAAAAAGAAGCTGCAAGAGACAAAATTCAACTCAACGTCACGATGCAAATCAATGAGAAATCAGTGAAATCAGACCAACTGTGAGATTTGGGAAACACTTGAGAGAATAAAGTAGTAAAACTCTCTGTGGAGCAGAGCTAAAGGAGGGTTGAGCAGAGAAAGATGAATGAAGGGAGCCTTCATCCAGGCAAACTGAGGGATGAGAAGGTTCCCATCGAGTAATCCATTGACCGTTACCCTTCCCCCTCATCTATTGAAGGCCTTGTGCTGATGCCACGCCGGCACAGTTCCATCCTGCCGTGATCATAAAAATGATGTATAAAGAGCAGCCCTCAGTCAGACACGTGAGCAAACCGGAGCTGCTGGAGTCCTCGGGCCTGGTAATTGAAATGCTACTCTGAAGCTTTGCTTTGAGGTGTCCCAGTGTGTTACGACCTCGCTGCTAGCATCTAATTTAAGGTGAGTTAGTGGCGGTGCTGCTGAGCCCCAGCTGGATCTGACGTGGCACTGACCTGAGCTCCTGATCAGGTCCCATTAGGACCAGCTGCTGGTGCTTTAAAGCTCATCCCAGTCAGACACCCGCTGCCACCTTCACTTACTGTGTGCTTGTTGTGAGGATGGATGGACGGATGGAGCAGCAGCAACACAGGAGCCCACACGGTCCAGTCAAAATGGGGCCAACATGGCTTAAATATGGAGGGATGACTGGGGAGAAAACAGCCTGCCAGAACTATAAACTCTCAGCATCAAAGTGAGCTGGGAGTCACATCTGTCATCCAGCAGGCCTGGACAGGCTGTTTCAGCTAGGGGGGCAAACATCTACCGTTCTCCTCTTTATCTCTCAGTTCTGATTAAGCTCCACCTAAAATTAGATCCAATAAACAAGAGCACCTTTTCCCCCGTCAGCTAAAAGTCTGAAAAATACCCTAAAGAGCTGGTTGAAACTTAGAGGACATGACTTCATGTCTGACTGCAGTAGATGACTAGACTGTAGCCGGTCAGGCAGCCATGTTAGCGATGTGTTGCCACTCCTCAGACTTGTGTTCCCACAGCCTGGTCCTACTGTGGACTCCTGGGAGGCTTTACATGCCCAGACATCAGTGCGCTCACACTGGTGCATCTTGTGGGTCTGGGTGACAGTAAAAATTCAAATCTGAAGCCCAAAGATCTCTCAGAGGCCCTGGTGTAAGAGAACATCTGCACCGTCCGTCATTCAGAGGCGCACTGCGGTAATACACTCAGACCACCACAAGGTGTCTCTGTTCCTCCACACTGCAGTCATGAATTTCCTTCTCTTTGTTGTAGAAACAGATCTAAAAACAGATGGGGGTGGGGTTGGGGGGAAGGGGGGTAGAGGCTCGACATAGCTGGAGGAAATGAAAGTCAAACATGCCGTTGAACACAAAAGTCTCCAGGGAGAACTTTGGCTTCCCAACATATCTGTGTGTAACCAGACTTTTGATTATCACACTCACATTTTACCTCCTGCATTTGTTTATCAGTGTGACCCAGAGGAGGAAGGAAAAGAATGTGGTTGACAATAGGTCTGGTTAAAGATAATGCTGGTACTGGTACCCTCATGGGGTCACCATCAGCCCACAGAGCCTGGGCTGACTCCTGGACGTGCTGATGATAGACATGTGAGCCGCTGCTCCTCAAAGACAAACATCAGGTTGAGCTGATGCAGATTCTTCTGGAAACTCCTGACAAGACAACGGGAAAACCGTCGGACCAACCTGCCGAGTGGCTGTTGGAAGCAGAAAAGGTTTCCTACCAGAAAAGACAAGAAAGGTGTCTGCTGTTTGGTTCACCTGCAGGTTTTAATCACAACTGGGGATGAAGAGCTACCGCGAGTGGAGCGAAAGCATCACAGTATGAATCTTGAGTGACAGCTGCTGAACCCCCCCTGGGATCAGGCCAATTAAATAACATTAGGAGAGAAAAATATCAGGGAATCGCTTTGGACTTTTAAAGCTGCTTAAATCGAGGATAAATTAGATGACTGACCTGGCAGCTGCTTTATTTCACTGCATATGCATATCAGAGATTAAAAAACACCTATAAATATTAATGTGGGGCAATTTCCAGAGCACAAACACAGGGTGCATTATCTGTGTGTGGGCTTGAGTGGAGTCAGCCTGCTGCTTTTCCTGAGAAAAACACTCCGATAGTCTGACCCACTGGATACAAGAGGATGCAGAAATCCGTGCTCCATTAGCTGGGAATGCTCTAAGAATTCACGTGTGGGGCTACTAAAGCAACATTTGCTGGGCTGCATCACTCCCAGGCCTCCAGTGGAATCTGTCGTCTTTATTCTGCTTTTAGAAAACATGAAAAGTGATCTGATTTGTATACATATCCTATTTAAATAGAAAGAAGATTAGAGGCACCATCAATCTTCGCTGAGCTCCAGGGGAGGAAGGAAAAGGTTACTAAATTTATCACTCTGCCTTCTGCTGCACATTTGAATATGAGATGGAGTCGGCTGACCGTCCTCGGAGGGGGAATAAAGCTGCGCCACACACACTATTAATTACACACACACACACACACACACACACTCCTATTCTGCTCCACCAGTTTACAGTTGTGAGACGGTGAATGAAAATTCTCCTTTGTGCTGTCACATTTGTTCTCTTTCCTTGTGCCAGTATCAAAGTGATGAAGTCTGAAACTGGAACGTTTCTGCGTTTAACTTGAAGATCTATTTTCCTGCAACAGCCTCACAAAAGGTGGATGGAGAACATTTAATGTTGGAGGGGGATTACATCTCTGATGGAGATTATGGAGTCGGAATGTTTAAAGGACTCTGGCTTTGACGTTGTGTGAGACTCAGAATGCTAATCTGGCGCACCTTATCAGACACACACGCTTGGTGGATGCACACTGTTTTGCAGGGATATGCTGGACCTCAGGAGGGAGGTGTGTGCAGGAAACCACAGTCTAACCCATCAACACAGACACCAAATGAATGAGTCAAGAAGAAGGGTAAGAGACAACAACCAGCGCCGGCGTGCGTAACCACAAACACGGGGAGCACCTACCTGTTTGTCACACTGGCCGTAGTCTGGACCTTGTTCTGGCTGAAAGAAAGAGGTTTCTCCGCGGTTCTTGGCCATCTCGATCAGCCCCATGGCCGTCCTGACGGTGGCGTTCCGGGCATGGACGAACACCATCACCTGAGAGCAGACAGAAGCGTGACATCCTTCCGTCTGTGTGACCTGTGTGTGACTGTCGCCGTGCGTTTGTGTAACCTCTGAGCAGAAACACACTCTTGCAACAGGAATGCTGCACACGGACCAACAGCAACCAGCTGTGTGTGCTCCAAACACAGCGGGTCCAAAGAGATTGTTGCAGCAAATAGTATTTGTTGAAGGTGTTTTATCAGCACCGCTGAGCTGTGAGCAAGCCCCGACGGCAGCAACCGCCGCCTCAGCTTATTAAACGTCTTTCGTCAGGAGGGTGGCCACAAAAATAATAAATAATGAAACAACATTCATCTATCAGATCTCAGGACTCGTGTGAAATTAATATGTGTCACAACCACTTCCTGACGACTTAATACTGAGAGAAAAATGCTCTCCGGCGGTTGGCATCCTCAACCATCCAGACCATAATATGTTCCAGCCCTCAGGGATGAAAGATTGACAGCAGCTCCGGGGAGTCTGCTTGATGTGTAACTCCTCAAAGGCCAAAGAAGGAATCATTAAGAGATTCTCTGAGATACAGAATAAGAGACAAGGAGGAGGCAGGAAAACAGTGTGAGGCATCATGGTGGGGGGGCAGAGGGAGGGACAGACAGACAGACAGGCAGACAGGCAGACAGACAGACAGGCAGGCAGGCAGGCAGGCAGGCAGACAGACAGACAGACAGGCAGACAGACAGAGAGAGAGAGGGCCTGGCTGCTATTAAAACCACTTCGAGGGTGAAAGGCAGAAACAAGGTCCAGACCCAGATCATCCATCCATCCACTATAAAGGATGGATAAACTGAAGGGGTAGCTGCCATCAGGTGAATGGTGAGGTCCACCCAGGACCCAGACCCAGTACCCAGTACCCAGTACCCAGTACCCAGTACCCAGTACCCAGGACCCAGACCCAGGACCAGGACCAGGACCAAGACCATCCACAGGCCAAGAGCTCAATATAGCATTGATCGGATAAATGATGAGACACAGAAGTTTATGTCAGGTTTTTATCTGGAAACAGCCGGAATAATAGCTGTCATTTATCTACAACATCCCATAACCTGCTTCAACATGTTGGAACAACTCACAGGAGCTTCCACATCACCTGCAAATGTTCGATCAGGTGTGAGAGGAATCCAGTGATTGAGTCAAGGCTGACCACACCTGAAGAGCTAGCTATGTCGAGTTCTAACTAGTCTTTACTACTCAACAATTGCAACTGATCCTTTATTTGCACCCGTCTGTGCTCACTACACCTGAGCCCCTCTGACCTTTCACACCTCACATCTGATCCACCCAAACATGCAAACTAAACTTGGTTGTTACGGGGTAATTACTGGGTATCTGTAAGAATGTCTGAGGGTGCGCCCTCTACTTAATGTCAAATATGACTGCTGATGAAGTCTTACCTGATGTCCTGCTTTGACCTGCTCCAGGACCTTGTTGTAACAGACTTCATCCATGTCATGGAGCTGCTGGATCTGACCAGGAGGCAACAAAAAGACTTGATGTGAAATACTTTAACAAACACTGCTGCGTAAGCTCTGGC
Source organism: Takifugu flavidus (assembly GCF_003711565.1). Taxonomy (NCBI): domain Eukaryota; kingdom Metazoa; phylum Chordata; class Actinopteri; order Tetraodontiformes; family Tetraodontidae; genus Takifugu; species Takifugu flavidus. Next base: position 12,134,658 of record NC_079529.1, read on the forward strand.
CTTTAACAATTCCTCATCAGGGCACCTGGATTCTGCCCCAGGTTCTGAGCAGATGAGTTCTGTTGCTAATCCAGAGCCACAGACTAGGAGGCACGTTAAGGGATGTTACCTTGCTGGTGGATTTGATGCCAACAAACGTCTGTCCGAGGGGCACCGGCCTGAAGCGGCTGTCAAAGAAGAAAAGGCCGATGTAGGGGTTGACATGTAGGAAGCTGGCCACGTCCAGATAGTTGGGAAGGGTGGCCGAGAGTCCCAGGATGCGGATCATACTCTGGGTGGACTCCACCTTAATAACAACACAGTCACATTAATACCAAACTACGTCTCGGTGCAGGCACACAAACTGAAAGTGGTTGTTGTGGGAACTCCGCGGCAGCAGGCGTTTACAGCCTTACGGGATGGTGGTGGTGGGGGGGGTACTCATGGTAGACATGGTTAACAACTGTCAAGTAAACCTGCCCAAAGAGGAGACTCAGGAGGTGATTGGGAGCTCTGCAGCTTTACAGCACAACTGATCTTCCTCACATCATTAAAACCTGGAGAAAATTCAATATATATCACTTATCAACGTGGGGGAGAGGAGAGGAAATTGGTGGTGGGTGGGGGTGTGGAGGTGGTCTGCACTATCTGTGCCTCCTGCTGGCTGTGACAGAGAAGATTGGTAAGGTCTTTAATGTGATGCAGTACCTGTCAAACCATCCCATCGAGATAAGACCTAGCCAATCCCTGCTAGCGCACTCGGACTAAACAGTAGCTGCATAGCTGTGAACCTCCTGACTGCTCTGCTACAGCCTCACACAGCATCCAGGGTTCACATGCTTTATACGCCTCTGTAGGTCCATGAACAAGAGGACAAGAACCACATTTGGGCTGACTTTGATCATTACGGCGACGCTCGCAGCTGAATTTGGAATGTTGTATCAGAAATAATTACTAAAAATTCAATAGCAGATCTGCATTTGAGATTTAAGTTCTGTTTTCCAGCTGAAGTCACGACGCTCCTGCTACATCTGAGACTGACCATGGTCCATGGCCTCACACAGGCACTCAACATCAAAACCTTTGCTGATTTGTGGTATGAACGTTTACTCTGTTATTTTCATGTAAATATCTGTTCCAGGACAGAAATGCCATGGTCACATATAGCCATAAAAAGCCTTACGTGGTTATGCAACAAGATGAAACGTAGCAACAGAGTGACATGGGCGGCATTTGTAATAAAGGTTACGCTGACGTTAACTAGACTGCAGCACATCGCAGGCAGCAGGACACCTGTGTAGGAAAGTGCAGTCTAAAGCCAAAGTCCACCAAGAAATCCTCAGTGTCGTGGCTCAGCTAAGGAACATTAGCATAAAAAGGGGACAAGCATCATTTAGTTTACAGGGATATCCATATTAATGTGTTTGCAGACATGAGCAGGAGCTCTGAACACATCAGGAGCTGCTGCCTTAATTCCTCCTGCACAATCAATTATAGCAGTCTGTCAGGTGTGGCAATAATTGGACACAGAGGTGGGGGTGGGGGAGGGTCTTCAGAGTGGGAACGTCTACAGGTTCCTCAGAAACACAAGCGTGGCACTGCTGTGCCATTTACATGTACAGAGGCTATAATTAGTGCCAAAAAAGAGGAGAGGTGGAAGTGGAGCACAATACCGAGGAGTGAGAAATCTGGCATTAATGAGGGAGTTCTGGCATTAATGCAAAAAATGTTCTATAAATAATTCACGTCCTTTTCCACTCACTCAGTGTCCATTCTGGAGAAGGTCTGTTCAGATTATAGAGGCAGTCGTGTTGGCAGCAGCATTATCCCACAGGTACCTGTGTGAACAGTTCCTGGCCACAGGACAGAAACACTGGTCCTGGGACCTCCACCAGCATCACCAACTCTCCATTAGAAATGCTTTAAATCTACCAGGATGACCTCAGTTCAGCCAGCTCCAATCTTCCACATCCCAAGCTTCCTCTGTCACTTCAGGTGTGCCTCAGGGCTCCGTTCTGTTCCCCCCACTAAACCCTCACCTATCCTGTGTCCCCCAGCTCAGGACACCGCAGACACAACCCTCCTCTCCATGATACTGTTTCTACTCTGGAACCTGCTGATCTCTTCTACCTTACATGCTAAGATGTCTTCACAACGACAGCAGGTGACCTCGCCTCAGCTCTCTGAGCTCTTGTGCGGTGGTTCCACACACACAATAAATGAGTTTGGTGTGTGCTGGCTGTGTACAGTAAGACTAAGCCTTTATGCAGACGACACCCAACTCTACACCATCTTTGTTGGCATTTTCTGAGGATTTCTTCAGCACATGCTCAAAGATGGTACCTTTATATTCATCAACAAGTTCAACAGGGGGATCGTAGTCGTGACAACACAAGCCATCTCTTTGGCTTTAGTGACATCGAGCACAAGTTAGCAGCTGTGGTACGAGACCACAAATCCCTGGAGGGTTGAGCCAAGGTGGCTGTGGAGGGCCTGACAACTATGTGGATCTGCAGTGGTCAGCAGAGGCTTTTGGGCACTAGCTGCCTCCACAGGGGGCTGGTGATGGACAGTCACTGGATGATTCAACTGGATGGTTCCATGAGCAGCCATACGTGACCATGCAACAACATGGTTTCTCCATCTTGCTAACATCATCAGGCCATGCTTTCCTTCTGCACGCTCTTCCCCTGCATCATTCTGATCTAACTTCGTCTTGGTTTCTTCTGTCTAAACTATCCAATCCCAAAACATAGTGGCTGTTAAGGACTTTGCTCAAAAACTCATTGTGCTTTAGAGAAAAGAACCCACTGCGGGTTTGAACTCAGCCAACTTGTTTGTAGAATTACACTAATCCAGTAAATGTAGATTGCTCCAGACAGAACCTCTTGTGTCCCAGAGAGGTGAAGGACTCACCTGTCTAAGGGTCCTGGCCACCAGGCTCTCCAGTACTGGTCCACGGTCTTCATGGAGGAGGTGAACCTCATCCAAAATGAGGAGACGCACAATCTGAGACAAAGCCACATCGCCAACACTCTTTCGTGTCACAACATCCCACTTTTCTGGGGTGGTTACCAGCATCTACAAATCACAAACGAGAAAAAACAAAATGCTCAAATAAAGTAACTTCTGGCCGTACAGCCAAACAATGATGCAGAGAAACATGTAAATGCTGTTGAAACACACTCTGCATGCTGGACACTTTACCCCCTCTGGATTGGGGCCTCTGCCTAGGTCACTTTTAGACAGGCTCTTTGTGCTTCTCAGGTTTTCCATTAGTGGTACAACTACCTGGAGATGATGGACCCCAGCATCTCTGCTCCAGTACTTGATCTTTCAGCGCTGTGGTGGAAGAGGCAGCCCACAATTTGGAATTAGCACTTTGGCAACAGGCTGAGCTTTTTGATGATGCTCAACAGCCACTGAATCAGGTCCACCTGCTCTATTGCTTGTTAACACAAATATTTAATTCAATTTTAAGTGACTTTGAATGTGGCTGGTTGTTGATGCTGGACAGGCTGGTCTGAATCGTTCAGAACCTGCTGATCTACTGGGATTTTCACTCACAACCATCTCCAGGATTGGCGTTTCTTGTTAGACTTTGGGCTCTAACTTTAAATGCTGCAGCCTTCCAGAGTACTTTGCTGTCCATCTCCATCCCTGTAGGACCACACTGGACCATCTTCTGATGCTACCTCCAGCAGGATGCTGCACCACGTCACAAAGCTCAGATCATCTCGAACTGGTTCCTGGACCATGACAATGAGCGGGCTGTCCTCCAGTGGCCTCCACAGTGACCAGATCTCAGTCCAGTAGAGCAACTTTGGGATGTGGTGGAAGAGGAGATTCTCATCACAGATGTGCAGCAGCTGAGTGATGTTCTTGTGTCAATATGGACCCAAATCTCTGAGGAATGTTTCCAACCCCTTGTTGAAAGCACGCCAGGCAGTTCTGAAGGCAAAATGTCCTCTCGGGTCTGATAACACACTGGCAGGAAAAGCACAGACAGACACAGCTAGAGACCAGACACCACCGATGTAGAGGTGGTCCTCGAGTGAAATGGAAAGGAGCCACATCATGCCACGTCGTGTGGACACGACTGGAAAAGCACCATAAGACCAGCAGTCTTATGCAGGACATAAGGTCCAGATGGAGAACATGAGAAGGTGTTGAGCTCTTTCTCAACCTCCCTCCGTCATCCTGTCCCGCCTAAAATCTGCCACAATTGGTCTAGTTCCAACTGGTTTGACAGCACATAGGCCAGACCTCCACCAGTTTGCCCACAGGGCAAACAGATCCACTTGGGATACCGTGGTCATAGTTCTCCATTTGGCCCGAAGGGGCCAGGAACATCAGGGAAGCTACATCGGGATGTTGTTCATTGGTTTCGGTTCCTCCTTTAAAACAATAGTCTTGGACATTCTGGTCTCCCACCACCCATCTGCACTTGGAAAAAGGACTTCCTGTCCAACTGGCCCCAGCATGTGAATCTTGGCCCCCGTTTTGCCTACACCTGGGTACTTGGAACCCTCTGTCTCTAGGGCTGAGCCCACTACTTAAGTCCCTCCACACATGTGGCTTCTGCCCAGCTCACCTGGGGCTGACCTCAGGGGGGAAATAAGACCACCTCCAGAGCTAGTGATGGTACACCACGTTGTGATGGCATGGTTCTCCAGCTGCATTACTGTGGGCAGGAAGAGCCTGAAGACAGCACGGATGATCATCAGCCGCCCTCCCTGCCTGGCATCCAGACCAAATAGACTGTTAAAACATGTGGATATATATTGCACATGTATGCACCCACACAGCAATGCTTTTGTAATCTTTACATATCCCGCAGCTGCTTTCATGCCTTGGGACTTGTTATTAGGTGGTATCCTTTGTGTTTTTACCATGTTTGTGGGTTAAGAAGCAGCTGTTAAATCCCATTAAACTGTGTATAATGACAACAAAGGCTTTTCATTCTTCTAATTCCCAATCTTCTGGATCAGGCTTTCATTAAAGCCAGCCTAAACCCTGGGTTTTAGCTTGCGTTGACTTGCTAGTCTTTAAGCACTTTGCTCATTCAGCTCTCACTCAGCCCTGACCAGTGTCACATGATGCTGCCTCAAGCTACCTGGTATTGCCTCCATATCAGTTCCACACGCATCAAACACTGGCACATGTAACCAAGACAATAACTAATTATGGGATCCATCCTCAGAAATTCTATTCAACAGTGTCATACCTGTATCAGCAATCATCAGACACCTTGTCTGTATTTTAAAGAAAAAGAGCTCTAGAATGGATAATTAATATTGTGTGAGCTGTTTGTAAGCCTGTCTGTGGGTGTGCAAATTCTTATTGAACTCTTTGGGTACCAACAGTTCATTAAATCCTCCCTAGTTTGCATTTAAATCAATCTCCCAGCCATTAGTGGCAGGAGCGCTCACAGAAAATAAAGCCTGTGCATCTAATTGGTGCAACTGGTTTAGGGAAATGGAGGTTCTGGCAAAAAGAGCACCGACCAAAGAGCTGTACAGGAGAGAAGCACTGCCTCAGTGTACAGTCTCATCAGCAGGGCTGGCTTTGCTAGCTCTCTCTCTCTAATATACAAACACATAGCATCCATCAATCATCATCAACATCCATCCATCCATCCGTCCATCCATCCATCCATCAACCCATCCCTCCACCATCCATCCATCCACCATCAACCCAGCCGCCACCATCCATCAGGCCTCCATCCATCATCCGCACCATCCAGCAGCCCTCCACCATCCATCATCCCTCCACCATCCCGCCTTCACCATCCATCATTCCTTCACCCATGCATCATCCCTCCACCCATCAATCCATCCCTCCACACATCCATCTCTCCACCCACCCATCCATCATCCTCCCCCATCCATCCTCCCTCCACCCACCATCAATCCATCCCTCCACCCATCCATCCCTCCACATCCATCCATCCCTCCACCCATGCATCCCTCCACCACCCATCCATCCCTCCACATCCCTCACCCTCCCACCCATCCCTCCATCACCCATAATCCCTCCATCCCTCCACCCACCCATCAATCCATCCCTCCACCACCCATGCATCCCTCCACATCCCTCCATCCCTCCACCACACCATAATCCCTCCATCCCTCCACCCATCCCTCCCTCCACCATCCATCTTCCACCATCATCCATCCCTCCACCCATCCATTCATCGCTCCACCATCCATCCCTCCACCACCCATCCATCCCTCCACATCCATCCTTCCACCATCCATCCATCCCTCCACCCATCCATTCATCGCTCCACCATCCATCCCTCCACCACCCATCCATCCCTCCACCATCCATCCCTCCACCCATCCATTCATCCCTCCACCACCCATCATCCCTCCATCCCTCCACCCATCCATCCCTCCACCACCCATCCATCCCTCCACCACCCATCTATCCCTCCACCCATCCATCCCTCCACCCATCCATCCATCCCTCCATCAGTAATGAACATGAACATTCAGGTGGACGACCAGTGTCCATACTGGGAGCCTTAATTCATTAGCTCTAACACAATGTTTCCATACTTGCAACAGGACCTTAACTGTCCAGCTCGACCTTCAAGAACCCTATTTATATAACAATCAGAAAGCAGGCAGAGCCCGTGCTGGAGCAGACTGTCCTTCGACTACTGCCTACAGACAGGAGGTGAGAAGTCCCTCAAAGACATCAGTGTTGTTAGGGAGGGACTGTGCTAAAAGTGAGAGACATAAGCTCAAGGCCAAAACACAGAAAGCCAGAGTTTATTTAAAGAATGAAGAGGAGGACAGAATACATTATAGTTAAACATGTAGATAATGCAAGGAGCAAAGCTAAAAATAAGAACTTAGCTAGTTTTTTTTGTTTTGTTTTGTTTACATGTGACATCACCTCTGTGCATTGAATAAGACTTCCTTTCTGGACCACGAGGTCTGCACCATCCCAGGATTCTACCCACTTGTTCAACAGCATTCACACAACAGTGTTACTCTAAATCTGTTTCTATGGTAACCACCACAGCCATGAAGAGAGGAGGATGTGGGAGGACGATCCATGTGAGAGAAAAATGGAATGGTGACATTGGAGAGAGACACAGAGGAGACGTCCATATATGCAGTAGGAACAGTTCATAATGAGCAAGCCTGGAGAAACAGGCCTCAGTACAGCTGTTTTCATGTGTTCAACTGTTTAATGTTACATTAGTACAGCACAAGGTGATGCGTCTGCTACATTAACTAAGCTTGATTAGCTGAACTACGGTCTCTGCTGTTGGTTAAATACAAGTTGTGGTGTTGGTGATACAGGCAGCATGGTGTAGCACTCCTGGACTCTGTGTGAGCCAGCCTGGGCAGACGAACAGCTGGAGAAGGAACAGTGTCAGTCTCTCAGTACTCTGGGTGGTGGAGAGAAAGGGATGAGCTCTTCAGCATGAAGACCACAGAAAAGAGGCGGAGAGGCTTTTTGTGTCAGCCAAGAGTCCTTTAGTTCTTGTTAGAGGGATCTTCCTCCAGTCTACCAATCACCTGAGAGGTCTGTCTGCAGATTTCCACAGGTGTTCAGGTCAGGAGACTGTGAGGACCACAGTGAAACCTTCAGCAGGGGCTTCTTCAGGTGGTCCAAGGTTGTTGTTGGGGTGGGTTTAGGAACACCAAGCATTAGTACGGTAGAAGCCACTCTCTTTTCACCTTCAGCTTTTTCAACATTTTGGCCTCATGTTTGCTACCAGAATAGTAAAAAATACCAGAAGTTCATTGAATCCATTCTTCCCTGTGAGATGTTCCCATTGGCCGCAGCACAACTCCAAAGCCTGATGGATCCAGCCCATGATTACCATCTGGACAGATGTTCTGTGCCTTTTGTTCTTCAAACAGGCCTTTGCTCATTTGCCCATTGACGTCTCTTTTGAACCTTGTCTGTTCCCTGGACTTGTTTCCAAAGTCCATCAGACTCGTCCAGATGTTCTTTCCCAAACGTCTGCTGATGAGTTCTGTTGTCAGTATGCAGGAGATGTTTTCCTCTGATGACTCTTCCATGAAGTTCATGTTTGTGCAGCTGTAGCTCAGCAGTCAACAGTGAAGCACATCTCCAGAGTCTGACAGACCTTTCTGGAGGTCTTCTCCAGTCAAAAGAGGTTCTAATTTGTTCCCTCTCATAGAGTTCCTGGTCTTCCACACCTGACCTTCACTTCCTCGTTTCTGTTCATTTCTACATGACTACACATTGTGAACTGAGGAAGTTGGGACCGGACAACACTTGTATCTTTTGGCTTCTCCTGCTTTGTGAGCATCAACTAGTTTCATGTTCACAGTTATAGACAGCTGCTCAGGAAGCCACAGCTGCTGGTCGAGGAGTCTGGGTATTAACTAAAGTGCACCTATGCACGCGCATGTCTGACTCGTGCCTGCCACCCACTGGTCTGATGAGTGTACTACAATATTTTGTATGTACGCGCAAGCTGGTTTTCAATACGTTGTCGGCTGTTTGGCAACTATATTGTTAAGGGTTCAGAAAACGTTGTGGCGTAAACGGGCTCTTACAGAGTTAAATTCTGCAGGCTTCTTTGGGGTGGTTGGACAACCAACACAAAACACAGGATGTGAATAGATGAATCGTAAATGTTCTCATAAACATACGTGGCAACAGAAAACGCAGGATTCTGTATCTTGGTGCAGTCAACAATGACAAGGACTCCAAGAAAAGTGCACTTAGTCCACTCAGGGGTGCTAGAGAGCATGCAAGCACACGTGCTGCAGAGGAGACGTGAGTGTGTGTGGGTGTGGGTGTGCGTGTGAGTGTGTGTGTGTGTGTGTGTGAGTGTGTGTGTGTGTGTGTGTGGGTGTGAGTGTGTGAGTGTGTGTGTGTGTGTGTGTGGTGTGTGTGTGGGTGTGAGTGTGTGTGTGCGGGTGTGTACCTGTGTGCGCTGGATCTCTCCTTTGGTGAGCTGCATGTCTCCAGTGAGTTCTTTCACAGTAATGCCCAGTGGCTCCAGACGCTTACTGAAGTAATTAGTCATCTCGGCCGCCAAGGCCTTCATAGGAGCCACATAAACTATCTATTGGGGGTGGGGGGGTGGGGGGGTGGGAGACAGGACAGTGGGACAGGAGAGACAATGTAGTGATAAATGAGCAAACAGACTCTGGATCATTTGTTCCCTGGCAACCAGTGCAAATTACAATTTATTTAAGAATGCAACGCTGCATTTTAATGGTGATATATGAAAAGTGCGCACTGTTGTCGTGCCTACGACAGGGAAACCTTGAGATGAATTGTTTGTCTAGACATGTAGGTTACCTCCCTATTCTCTTGGATTTGAATTACAACTTGTATGAAACCTGAAAGATATCTGGAAACTATGATTTCTCCTTATCTGAACGATGATGCAAGAAAAAAAAACAGAAAGCAGAAAAAGAACAGTTTTAATGGAGTAAAACTACTCATTCACAGTTTTCTGGGAAATAGGTGGTAATATTATTAAGAGTGTGAAGATCGAGAAGATGTTGTCAGTTAACTGGCAGTGTTAGGAACACTAATAGATACAGTGTTGGGCGCCTTAAGATCAACCCTGAGCTGTGGAGCTCATCAGCTGATGTTGGTGGAGTCCTGTTCAGTTAACTGTATGTGGTCGTGATGTTTATGACACCATCGCTGTCGCACCTTGAACTCGTCCTTCTTGATGACGCCACCGGGCTGCAGGTGCTGCCGTATTTCATGAAGGACGGTCAACATGGCGATGTTGGTCTTGCCAGCACCGGTCGGAGCACAAATGAGGAGGTTTTCGTTGGTGTTGTAGGCCGTCTCAAACACGATGGACTGGATCCTGTTCAGGCGCTTCAAGCCTTTGAACACCAGCTGTCCGATCTGCACAGAGGAGAGGAAGGAAATGCTTTTAGACAGATGATTTAAACCACTAAAAGCTCATGTTCCCACTGTGCAGTCATCATTAAATCCAGCGGTTTCTCAGACACCAAAGATTTGGGCACAAGCTCACAAATGTTATGGAAGGTGTTTAAAGATCAAGATCTGAAGGTCCAGTGGCCCAGAGCTCCATATGAGGACATGTGAAGATGCTGCTGGGCCCATGGACTTGTGTTGTATTTCCATGGATACCGTCATCCAGGCTCAGAAGAAACACTAGCTCCAATATCTGTAAATGCTGATGTTCATGCTGATGTTCTCTGTGGCATCTCCTGCACGTCTGTCCCTCCCACGGAGACGGACCCTCATCTGTGGATCAGGTCTCTTCTTTTTCTTTAAAAGGGCTTTTGAAGTTTTTCCTGACCCGGTTGGAAGGTCCAAGGCCAGAGGGGGTCACAGCTGTGCAGCTTCTAAAGCTATCTGAGGCAACAGTGTTTGGGATTTTGAGCTCTGAATAAATCTGAATTAAATTTAAACTAGACAGGGGTTTGTAACCTTCGAGCAGTTACAGATAACATACCGCCATCGGTTTACAGGTTGTGTTTGGAATAACAACTGATCACATCCTAATTCACCCAGCTGACCTTCAATGGCCATGGATGATCCTGATAAAGGTCAGGGTGACCATCAAGTCTGTCCCAAAAGCTGTCCAACCTGACGCATCTGTAGATCATCTGAAGGCTGCTGGCAGGATGACGACTGAGGAGCAATAGTGAGCCGCCCTGATACAAACATTCAGCCTGGGCCAGGAGACCTTCCTTCATTTCACCAAAACCACTGGAGCAATGATAAGGAACTACTGGGACAGGATTTCAGTCCAAAGTCTGTTTTAGGAGTTGGGAAGTTGACTTGGTTGAGGAGGAGATGGTTAAGGAGGAGATGGTTGAGGAGGAGATTGTTGAGGGGGAGATGGTTGAGGAGGAGATGAATAAGAGGAGATGGTTGAGGGGGAGATGGCTGAGGAGGAGGGTTGAGGGGGAGATGGTTGAGGAGGAGATGGTTAAAGAGGAGACAGTTGTGGAGGAGACGATTAAAGAGGAGATGGTTGAGGGGGAGATGGTGAGGGGGAGATGGTTGAGGGGGAGATGGTTGAGGGGGAGATGGTTGAGGGGGAGACGGTTAAAGCGGAGATGGTTGAGGGGGAGATGGTTGCAGCAGATTCAGCTGTAGCTGCTCATTCCCCTCTGTGGTCCCAACATATAGTTCCCAGCAGCACAGAGACCATGCAGGCAGCTTGTCCGCATTACAAAGATCAGGCAGCCAGAGCGGAGGAGCAACTCTCAACACAGGCAAGAGCGGACATCCGTCCACCAAGAGGAGTAAAGACAGAAAAATGAGACGAGCCTCAGATAAACAGCAGTGTAGAAGCAGAATGACTCAAATCTGAGGGCATCTCCTCACGTTGGCAACATTGATTAGTCAGGAGTCCTGGCAGAAAGGCCGATCATTCTTATTGATCTCCAGGTCACTGCGTCGTCTGATCCATTCTCCCATGGCCTTGATGGAGAAGGCAGTTTGAGCCAAGAAGGATTTGACCGTCTGGTTGCAGATTTTAAACTCTTGTTCTCTGTTCAGAGCAGATGAGGATGAGTTTGTTGGAGGAGGTGGGGGGCAGAATATTATTGATCACTTTATGTACTGAGCAAATGTTTGGTACTTAAACAGACAACAGAGCAGAAGCGGTGCGGGTCAGGACGTGGAATCATCATCGGTGGGTCGAACAGAAACAACAGGCTGAAACAGCTCAGTTACAGCAGAGGAAAACGAATCAGGAGAAACAACAAAGTTCTCACTGAAAAATCAGATCAATTCTGCAGCGTTTAGCAACTGGCTAACGATCACATTAGCCAGTTTGTTTCCAATGGAAATAATAATAATATACTGTAGTTTCATCACAGTTTGAAGACATCCCCCCAAAACCTTAGCAACATTGTCTTCTAAGGACATTTTGTGATTTCTATTTCATTAAGCAGCTGAACTTTCTGTGATTTTCACAATAAAGTTGGAATGCTGGACAAAGGTGGAATTTTATGGTATTTTCTCATGTATTTGTCTATCCTGTCCGCACAAATGTGTGTGTGTATTTGTTCCAAGGCAAAGCAGGTGGCCCACTGAGCTGCTGAGTCTGGAAAGGTACAGTTTGGAATGGTACGCCTTGATCTAGCTCCTGAGGTGTGGAGCCCTCCCTGATCCTCGTACCTCAGCAGTCCAGACACGACTGAAGGAGACGTGCAACAGGGTGCAGATGTGTTCTGCTCAGTGGAACCAGCATTGTTCAGGCCGGAGTTTTAATTAAATAAACCGGGACTCTTCTCGCAACACTTGGAATGTCCTTGTGGTCGTCTCACCTTTTTTCGCTGTGTGCTCATCACGATAGGCTCACACAACCGTGTGACCACGACTAGACTGCCTCCTTTCACTGTTTTCACGTGCTCAGAACGTTTCTTTATCATGTTCCTGAAATCCAAACCAGTTTCAAGCTGCTGTCGTTCATTTGCAGATTCACTTTTACGCTATTCTTGTGTGGTTGTGTTGCTGGCCGATGCATATGTGCTCTGAGGCACACAAACACACAAAAGGAGGCGCCATCCAGCCAAGTGAGGAGTTCCATCTGTCAGTGACCGAACAACAATAAGCAGGCCGACGCTCGGAAAGTGAGCCGTCGGCAACAATGAAGGAGGAGTAAAACTCCTGTGTGGTGGCTTTAGCTGTCAGTCAAAGTGCTCACTACCTGCCGTCGCTATGGCAACAGAGCGCGGCTGATGGCCTTCAATCTCACACTACCTGTGATAAGTAGAGAAACGGCTGCCATCAAGGACAGCTTGCACACGCTGACACCAAACACGCCAACCCCGGGCTGCTGCACAGCTGCCTCGGTGCTGGGAGGGATGCTCTAATACCACAAACGCATGAAGACGCTCCCTTTCCTCCCTGTGATATATTCCTTCCTTCTTATTTTCTCCATCATTTGCCCCTCTCGCTGCCTCGTGCCTCAATCCCAGTAAGACTGGTCGAGGATGCCTTAAGCTTAGACAGCACTATTATTTATTCAAGGATTCATTAGAGGTATGTCATCACTTTCCTCCTCTGCTGGTTTCGCTCCGACACTCACAGAAAGAAATAATTAAAGAGTGCATGTCAGGCAACGGGCTGCCGTTGGGAAGCGTGCTGGCAGCCCGGTACCGAGGCAGAGGTTATTACTGCATCACCGTGCAACTTTAACAGAGTCCACAGAGCAGGCAGGGCCACTGGTGAGGGACTGGCAGCTCACCAGTATCACCCAGTTGTTTCATTGTCACCAGTGCTGCGTTTCCACTGTGGGACCTGGGGTTCCGAGCCTGTCGAGCAGGAACTGTTACATGAATAAGGCTCCGCTAACGCCCTGTTTGGACAGAGGATCAACACCACTGACGAGAAAGACGCCTTTTTTTAAAATAAGTAAGCTGGTACCCTAGTCCAGCAATGGGGTCCAGATGTTTCTGAGCTGTGTGGAACGATGAAACCACAGGTGAGAGCAGAAATGAGGTTCACCCGGAGCTCTCCGATGGGCTCGGAGGAACCAGGGGACATAAAGGTGAGCTCCAGAAAAGCCCAAAACACCACAGACAATCAGGGAGGAAGTGGATCAAACAGGAAGCACTGCAGGTGCTTTAACCGCACTGATGCTATTTGCGCTACCGACCAGACAGCAACGGGAGGGAATCTCGCCTCGGCTCGGCTACAAAGTTCCTGGAGACCGGAAAGAAAGTAGGAGAGTTCTGTGACTTCCAGCATTTTTGTTCAACTCACAGTGAACTTGCGTTGAACAGAGTAACATTCTTGTTTCCTGCATGCAGACGATGAGCTGACCTGTTAGCAACCAGCGCTAACTCCGCCCACTGCTTTCCCATCGTTAGCTTACGGAGAAAAATGTCAATTCTAGTTGCAACATTTGATAAATGCAACTAATTTTAGATTTAAAACATTGCTTCATGTGTTGCAGTTTAGTGATGTGTGTATTTGAGGATCCCTGCTGCATATGGGCGAAAGCAGGGTGCACCCCCGGGTGAGAGGCCAGCTCATTGTAGGGCCCTATGTCAGCCATGGTGGGTTCGGCTCCTTGCTCAAGGGTACCTCGGCATTGCCACGAGAGTTTCGGGCGGCCTGGTTATGAAGACCTGCCCACGTGGAAGAGGAAGTGTGCTTCTCCCCATCTACTGGGTCCTTCTTCTGGCGAGTCTACTGGGCATCTATACATGAATATTCATTTTGTTTGATGGACCAGTGAGCCTCAGCCAGTTTTGTGAAGCGTCTCCACTCACGTCTGTGTCTCAGCGGTCACCACAACAATCATCTGAGCGGCTGGTCCTGATTTTGATTTATCGACTCTGTAAAGCCAGCGTGCCGCGCTGCTAAAACATGCTAATTCATGCTAATGTATGCCTGCCACACTATTCACCTTGAGGTAAAGCATACATGGAAAAAGAAATCTGCCATCATTTAATGATCTTTGCTAATCTTCAGAGCATTCTTCATTTTCTTCTTTAAAACCTCACTGGCTTCATTCTTATGTTAATGTATGCAGGAAGATCTTTCAATCGCATCCAGCTGTGCCTAACAAAGCTGGTGTGGTGGCTGCCACGCCACATCTGTGGGGGAGCTCCTGCTTCACCGACAGTACGCAGCTGTTAATGAAGAAGACTTGGCTCAACCAATGAGGGACTTCTGCACCTGCGGGCGGAGGGTCAGTAGTGCTACATCTGGTTCTGCATCACAGCTGGTTCTGTGTGACCTCAGTCCAACAGAAGCTACATTCATGGAGATACTCGCTTGTCTCTGACAGTGGTCAGAGGTTCTCTTCTAATGTCTGTGACCCCTGCACATGTCCACCTTCATCTACACTCATCTCACTACTCAGGTGAAACACATTCATCACAGCCAGGCTGATATAGTGATGGATGGATGGATGGATGGATGGATGGATGGATGGATGGATGGATGGATGGATGGATGGATGGATGGATGGATGGATAGATGGATAGATGGATAGATGGATGGATGGATGGATGGATGGGTGGTGGATGGATGGATGGTGGATGGATGGATGGTGGATGGATGGATGGGTGGATGGTTAGTGTAAAGCACAGGCGCTGAGCACCGGAGCCCCCTGGGGGTGCGTCCATATGGGCTCTGGTGGGTCGGGGTGGACAGGGCGAATGTGTCCTATAGTCCACCCCGACCCTTCAGAACCAGAGGAGGTAAAGATCCAACGAGGGACCTGAACGTGTTCATCTTCAGCCAGAGCTGAGTCAGATGGGAACTGACACTGGGCTCATTAACGCAGCACATACACAGCTAAAGGCCATATGGGCAAACTGGGAGGACTGGGAGGATCCCACCAGTCCACAAACCGCTTAGGATACACTAATTGGACAGTCCTGCTGTCCATGACTGTGGCTCCGTCAGCAGGTGGAAGGGTGAATTTGAAGTGGTCAACGTGCACGTGTCTGAGACAGCCGTAGTTTCTCTGCTCCACCTCGGATTTCTGTGCTATTTTGTGTTTCTTCGTCACAATATAAGCTGCTAAACTAATTTAATTCCTCTGTGAATTGGTAATGAGAAGCTAAGAGATATAATTGTTGTCATTTTCATGCCATCCTTTTAATTACTTTCTGGTTCCATTTCATTCCATTTGAATTGACAGCCTGATCAACTTTTAATTGGCAGTTTTTGCAACCAGCTTATCAGCCTGCACACAGTCAGAATGACCTCGTCCATAAACACACTCTCACGCGCAGGATGCAACATTCCAGCCAATCACACGCTCCCAAGTTCAACCCGGCTGCACGGAGGAGTTTGTCACGGTGACATGCAGATGCAGCGAACAGGAGGACTATTCATTTCCCAACAGAGCAGCAACAGCAAGAAGAAAGAGGGGGTGGGGGGGAGATAGCAGAGACTGAGGTAATCCATCACTTCATCCATAAGCACCTGCTGAAGGGCCACAGAGAGCCTCGTGAGCCCGAAAAGCCTCATCAAAACATTTCCTGTGGTCAACTTTATAGCGGTACTGATAAAAGTTAGAGCAAATGTGTTTGTCCTCTTCCCCCGGCATGGTGCAGCACCACACCATGTCCACACTCTGCCTCCCCCAATGAAAATGAAACTACTGTGGTGGAGCCAGACCCTCAGGGGGCACCTTTCATCCAAATGACATTCCTGAGCTTCTCCACGTGTCGTTGTGGTCTTGATGTGGAGCACATCAATCCGGTTCACCTACCAAAGCTCGTCAGCACCTCCCACAAGTGTAGGAGGAGTTTTTCCTTCTGCTCATCAGCTGAATTAAATGGATGACTTCAAAAACAACAACCCTGAAGTGGACCAGCTCTTCTAATGTCATTCCAGGATATTAGCTGAATGTGTCTGATTCACAACACACTGGAACATATTTATCCCAGTGAATTAGGGAGGCTGTTACAACACAAGACGCTGATGCTCATTCATTAGTTAAAACGCACCATGATAAATTCCCCATGTTTGATGTTTCACACAGCTATTAAAGGCGCAGCCAGGCTCTCACAGCCCTCTCTGCCATTACAGGCTTTCAATAAATGACAATCGCCACTCAGCATAAGCGGGAGGGGTAGTGGAGAGACCGTCCAGGCTGCCTTTTTAATAGCACGTTAGACTTATTATGCTTCGTGAACAAGCACTTTAAATGGAATGGGCCACTTTCTTTCCCAAGTTACACAGGATTATAATAGGTTAACGAAGACTCGCTGCATGATTGAGACGCACTGACACCCCTCAGCAGAAGGGTTTACCTATATGTCATAATACCGTGTACCCCATATGTACACGGGGATTCATGAAGGCTACCAATCACACAAACGAAGCTAACCATTAATTCAGGTATTTTGAAGAATGTTCCTTACTTAAGATGTCAAATCAAGCACAAAGCCAGCAGAGAAAGTCTTAGGGGGCTGCAACTCACATGGGTGAGAGGACTTAGTGGAGATTGCTTAAGGAACGGTGTGATAATGAGCCCTTAAAACAATGTAAAAATCAAACCCAAGAAGAAGAGAACCAGAGCAGATGCAATTAACCCATCAAGTTTTCAGGCCTTACGACACACACGGCAGAGGGATTATCATGATGTTCATTAGCATGAGTGACAGGAAGGTTAAGTGGGGGGAGCAGTTACAGTGGTCCCCTGAAGTGTGACTAAAAGTGTCTGAGGCTGGCTCTGTTGCACCATCAACAAAAGGCCACACTCGCAGAGGAGGCGACCTCCACTAATACAATAAAGATGAATTGCAAACGTGTTGGCAGACAGGCTGGGACGAGAGAAGCGAGAGAGAGAGTGTGTGTGTGAGAGTGTGTGTGTGTGAATGTGCTATTCCTCATCCTCCTGCCAAAACGATTCCCTACAGCATGGAGGAAGCTCTGGTGCCTCCAGCCGGGCCCAGGGGAGGCTTGCTAGAGCTGCCAGAGGCCAGAGCAGACATCAGTCTGAGTGCGACGGCGTCAGTCAAGGTGTCGGACAGACTGACGGGTCATTGTGTCAGCTGACAGCAGGCGGAGAGCTACAGCACCTCCATTAAGAAGGAGCATCACTCACAGGCCATTATAGCTGCAGGTCTCTTTTCAGGGAGACAGCAGGGACAACTCCAACATGGACCTGCTGCTCAACGGACACGGAGGCAAATCCGCCAGCTTCACAATGTCTGACGGTCGACATGGCAACCCGCAGCTTTGAGAGAATGTTGTGCCCTTATGCTGTTTAGGAATCTGGACTAAAACCTTTGTCTGGGCGTCTCAATGTGTGACACGTGCAGATCTTAGATGTCTACGTACGTCATTTATTCCGATTAACATTAGTGGAAACGCAACATTTTGTAGTTGTCTTGCTGATGTTTAGAAGCCTATAAAGCAAAAGATGATGTTACTGTTAACGTTCCGTTGCCGTCCCAACATCCCAAAGCTGTAATCTGGTTGAGACACAGGGGTGTGAGTGCAGCACAGACAGAGAAGGAGTTCCCACCTCATCTAGTTCCGAGATGTAGACGGGCTTTTCTTCAAAGCCAACGGGCATGGGCTGACTGGGCGGGATCTCCACCTCCTCACACAGCTTAGTGTTCTCTCTGCGGATTCCCTCGGGCAGCAGCATCTGAATGTCACACACACACACACACACACACACACAGACGCCTCAGCAGTGAACTCCTGGCACACCGGCGGACCATGTTCCAAACCACAGAACACAGCCTCTTTTCCCAGTGACTTAAACAGTGCTGATGACCTTCTATTAGAACCTCAACTTTACTACCAGCTTAATCTGCAGAGTTTATTTGAGTTAATGAGAACACTTGTAGACAGGCTACTCACTCGGGCTCCTCCGACAAATGCAGCCATCTTCCTCGCCTCAGCATAGCTGTCATAAACGTTGGGATAGCAAGGACGTTGGTACCCCCCGTCTCTGCTCAGGATGGGGTCGCGCCGTGCAGTCAGCAGGGCCTGCTCGCTGTGCCAGGACAAGAGTCAACAGTCAAAGGTGAAGACGATCCAGGAAGACAGGAAACACAGTAGGTGAGGGATTCCACTCCCGATTCTTTCCCCTCTGAATTTGGCCATCCTCGTCTTCATCACTTCTTTTCCATGTAAATTACAGGTAGAGAAAACGCCTCCGCACAGGAAAGGAGGTGCTGTGCTAGTGAGGGCTTCGTTTTTATTTGGGAAAGGTCTCAACAGGCTGTCATGAAAAATGCAAAAGCTTGTCTTTTCAGGGCAGGGTGAGATGGCCAGACAGACGAGTGAGGAAGAAGAGATGAAGGGAAAGTTTGGAGAACAACATACCGCAGGGCTCTCATCTCTCTGGGGTCAAAGGCCATGACGGCCTCTGAGGAGTCGCTTTCTTCTGCTCCTTTTCCTTTCTTCCTCTCTTTCTTCTCCTCTCGGCGGTAAATCTTCATCATCTGCTTCTCCTGCTCCGACTGGATGGTCACCTGGCATCCATAGGTGGGCATGGCGACTTCGCCACTTGCTTTCCAAAGATCTGGAAAAGCAAGTCTTAAAATAAATAAGAGGCATGAGCACTGAAGAAAACCTTCAACGCTGCCTATTATTCAGGTGAAATGGTCCTCCCGGGGTGTAACTTTGCAATGGCGTGGATGGAGTGTGAATGGCCCCCCCGCCCCGCTGTGCTCCCTGCCTGACGCAGAAGCTTTAGCTGCTTTTATAGAATAAATAGACACACAGCGGAAGGGCGCCATATCTGGAGGACTTTTAAGCTTCTTTTCAGCCTTATCGTGGCACGCTTCTGAACCCTGCACCTCCAAAATGGAGAGATGGCTGTACTATAATACCTCCAAAGGTAAACAAGCCTTTGCAGCAACCGCAACTAAAAATGGATTAGAAATGTGATGACTAAATGAATTCGCATTCGTAGTTTCGTCACACTTCCTGTCGGCTCCAAGCAGGTCTCTACATTAATCACGCTAATCTCCGTCAGGTGCTGGAGACAACGGCTCGTGAGTTCCCACATCTCCCCCATCTGTCTTTACTCTCCTTTCATCACCTTCATCTTCAGGATGCCTGGTCACGACTCGGCGCTGTGCAGCGGCTATAATTGTTGTTGCGTAATCCAATGATGGTGGAGGACGCAGCCCCGGGGGCCGCTGAAGTCGAGCGGCAAAGTGGATTATATGAGCCGGTCCAAAGTGACTGGAGTCCATTTGTGGAGACGGCGTCCTCTGCTGCTCCCCCAGCCTGGATGTAAAGGATATATGCTGACTGCTGTGTTTCAGGGGATACAGGGGCTGCTGGTGGACCTGTGGCTCAGAATTTGGCCCAGAGTTTAGCACATGTGCCAATCATCTGGCCGTGCTGCAGCCTTACATGGACCATGTAACCCATCCGACTAGCTTCCAGTAAAGCCGTAAAGAGCTTCGGGTGAGCCTCTGGTCTGCTTGGAGTCTTCTGTAGTGATAGAATGAGAGCGTGTATGTGACCCAGACCAGGGTGTCCAGCATTTGACTGGTTGCTGCTGATGGTTCCAGGATAGTGTGGCGCAGCAGGGGTTAACGCTCCCCTCGGCAGGCTCCCCATTCGAGGCACAACAGCTCAATAAAAAGCAGAATGGCTCTTGAAAACAGATGAGATCTGATGATTGCTCCACGGCTCGGGTTGATTGACTGAATGATTTCTTCTTTATCTGGTCTGGCGGCTCTACGTGCTGCAAAGCCTCCCTCTGTTCCAAGCTGCTCTCCTCTTCCTGTCACTCCTGCCCTCCCATTACCTCTCACCCCTTTAACTCTCTCTTCCCCGTGCCCGATTCCTCCGTCTAAGTGGTTCCACATCCCCCGTTTTTTCCTTTGAGGATGGAGCTGTGGGGCCTGACGGTGATTGCCTGATTCTTATTTCCATCAGTGGCTGCTACACCATAATCATGTGAAGAGCATCTTCAAGACGGACTGTTATTCCCCACAGTCCTTTCAAGGTTTTCATGTGTGAGAGTGCAAGTGCAGCCTTTACATCAACAGGAAGCCTTTTCCTTTCTGGACGCGTGGCAGAAGATTTCCCCGACATGGGTCAGGCTGACGCAGTCCCGCCTGTTTCCTATATGAGACAGCTTCAGTTCACCGGCTCATCCTGGCTAAACTCCAGCACTGACCGATTCGTGTTCATGTCGTTTCAGACAGCCTCGGAAAGTGGTGAAATGCAGTTTTCTGCTATCCAACTCATTCACCTACTCAGCCTAAGCAAAGGATTTAAAGATATGGTCCCATAAAAGTCCCGATCTGATCCCTCACATCCTGTGATCAGTGCTAGCGATGCCGGCTGGCAGAAAGTGTTTGGCAGCCCAACACTGACCCCAGCGTGTTGTTAAATTTGTGACAGAACTATTGTCCACGGGCCACGTGCACCACATTGTGCATTTTATAGCCTCGCCCTAAAGAGGCTGGTGGAGGGAGCAGCAGCAGCTTCTGCCAGATGAGCAGCAGCGTCGCCTTCCTGTAATGACTGAAGTTATTCTGCCACGTGGTCGTACACGTTTAGAAATCAGTTAAACGAATGAGGCACCATTTCAGGACACGACCCAACACCAGTCCCCAGCCTCAGAGACATCAGAGGAGGTGAAGGACGGAGTTGACGCCGTGTTTTTAACCTGATCTGGATCCCTCTGCTTCTGATCTCTCTTTATCACTTTCACAACTTGAAGGTAAAACGCCACCCAGATCCGAGTCAACAGCAAGATGGTAGCAGACGCATGGGTGAGAGCAGCGGGTGTCCAAAATCCCGAGCGTTCACTCTTCCTGAAGTGGACGACAGCTAAAATATAATGTATTTGGCAGTTAAGGTGAGGTTTTTGATCAGTGCACCTGCCTCTTTGGTTCTGCTCCCCAGTTTTAATACTCTACAGGAGTAACTAATAGCAGCGCCCCTGAATCCCACTGAGGAACTTCATAAGAGTGTCTGTGGACTTTGAGCTCAACAGATTTGTGGGAACAACAGCAGCACATTTCTGCCCTATAACTATGTAAATGTGAGAGCATTTCTCATGACTGGGTTAATACACATGGCTTCATTTAACTGTTTAAAGTGACTTGTGGATTAAAGTCTTGGTAGACTTTTAAACCTCTAAATGAATGAACAGAACTCTTCATCAGGTCACAGGATGACCCAGCCACCACTTTTAAGATCTAAATTCAGGGAATCTAAAGTTGAAAATACCCTGAAGGATTTGTGACTTGAAATAAGTGCTGGGATTATGGTGACAAAGCAAGAAGTCTCTGGTCTAATCTGCAGCTGCTTTGATGTCTACCTTACACACGGATCACAGAGCTCTGGCAGAGCAACATTATCCATCCTTATCGCTCCGCCGCCATTTCCAACGGCAGCACGCTCACCCTCTCTGGATTAACGGCAGAACCTAATGAACCTTAGGACAAAGGAAATGGGGTCGAGACACAGGATTGGCTTATGATGGAGCTGGGGGATTCCCTAACAAAGACAAGCAGGTAGAGCTCAGCCAGCAAAGCCCTGCAACACTCACACAACTTCATCTCACAGTAACTCGGCCAACCTCTGAGCCGGCAGGACGGCTGACAGGTCGAGAGAACCAGCACAGAGCAGAAGAAGCCGCTCGTTTTCACCTCCATTCAACAGCATCGTAAGTTTTACTCAACAGAGGGGGCAGAAATAAATGGCCCTCTTTCTGGGGCGCCTTCACAGATTTAATCAATAATACACTGGTCTTTACAGGGAGGCTGCGGTTTTAGCTAGAACAAACAGTTTTAGATTCTGTAAATCATGCTGTCAAACTGCCGAGAAAACTAGTTTGATTGGAATAGATGCGATATAAATAAAGCTGAACTGAATTGGTCATTGCGACCTGTCAGCGGGCTCGACGATGACGCAACTGACGTGAGTCAGGTGACTTCCTCTGTGTCCCTACAGTCTGTTGTCACTAAACTGGATTTTAGAAAAGCTCTTCCAAAGTTAAGCTAAGCAAGCTAAAACAGACTTGAAGTAAGTTCAATTACAAATCAAGTGAAAGAACGGTGAAGGGAGGGATGAAGTCTGACCTGCTGTGTAACTGCTCCTGTCTGGTGGGACGTTGGCGAGCGAGCTGACCACCTCCAGCCTCTTCTGAAGGAGAGTTGAGATCATCTCCAAACCTTCTGGACCCAGCAGCTCAAACAGCTGGAAGGAGACAGAGAAAGTCAGAATAACAGGGAGGTGTGGCCCAACGTGAAGACAGGTGCTACGGCCCAGTCACAGCACCTGCCGATTACAGCGGTCCTAATGGAGAAGGCGCCGCAGCCCTCGGCCACCTGCCACTCAGCAAACGACAGGAGAACAAGGACAAACCTCGTCCACAGGAGCAGCCGTGCACCCTGCACGTGCAAGGTGCCAGCATAGTTGGAAAACAGAGCTCAGAGCCAAGAGGGATGAAGACATGAACCTTTACACGTCACCAAATCCAGCATTTCCACACAAACTAAATCCATAAACGGTATCGGGCATTTGCTCACTCAAGTACAACTTAGCAGAATGTCAGCAGGCACAGTTCAGAGAGTTAAATAATAAGTGTGGAGCTCCAAAGTGAGGAGCCTGTAATCTGAACGCAGGCAGAGCTGAGGGAGGTCTGCAGGTGCACAGCACCAGCCTGGCACACGGGCCGCTCCGGGAGCAAACACGTCAGCGAGAGGGCCGGTTTCCAAATGTCAACTACGTGATGCTGCCCATAGGGCCGCTGAAGCGGAGCTACTGTTATTATCTGAGAGGGTTTAAGAGTGAGAGGAGTCCCATCAAAGACCATCCTGCTCCGCTCATTAAAACAAACAGAACTGCGACAATTTGTTGAGCTGCGCTGAGCTGCAGTCAAAGCTCTAATCAATCCCAGCTCGCTCGGGCTCAGAAGGTGGCTGGGGATGAATGTGATGCCAGTGAAAGTGGCCACACGGGGGCTCGAGATCACATCAGCCTTCTGTCAGCATGTTCTCCTGCACCGAGAGAAGATCTTCTGACAGTTCTGTTTCTCTCTCCACCAATGACTGTCAATTACATTTTCTGCTGATTTATGGCCGTGGGTCCAACACAAGAATCCCTGAAGTGTGTCCAGGGTTGGAGATTACAACTCTTGTGGTTTTTTTAAACCGTCCCTCATAGGTGTCAGCCTCAGAGGGCTACCACATTAGCTTTCCAATCCTGTGGACAGGTGGAGTTGGTAATATCTCCAAAAGGTCAATGGCGGGTTGAGCGGTGGACAAAGCTAAAGGCCAACTTGGCCAAACAGTCATGACAAGATAAACCCGAGAGGCCTCCTGATGAAGGTCAAGGTCCTAGCAGATCCATAATAGAGAGTGGGTTTCCCTTGTGAGACAAACCTCGTTCTGCAGCTCATCGTCGCTCCTCTGGGAGGCCAACATTTCAAACAGGGAGGTGTACAGCTCCTCTGGGCTGGATGAGATCATGTTGCCTCCGTTCAGATACTTCTCTACCTCACTGTGAAGGAGGTTTTCATCCCCAGAGGTCAAAGATCTCCCCGAGGGAAACATCCCTTCCTTCTCCGGCTCCTTTCGCCCGCTCTGCTGGATGTTGAGAAAGTTCATGAAGTCCAAACCATCTTTCTCATCGTGGACTCCTGAGGAGTTCAGGTCTTCCAGAGGGTCCAGAGTATAGCACTCGTAGGAGAAAGCAATGTTACGACCAAAAGTGGAGCCTCGTTGAGTGGTGCGACGGGAGCTCTGGATAAAGTCCTCCACGTGAGCGTCTCCAAGCGAAGCCACCAGCCGAGCCACAGAGGAGCAGGAGGTTTCAGCCCCAGACGACGGAAACGGCCCAAACATATGTTTGATGGCGCGGGTCTCCTCTGTGCCCACGTGCTCTTTATTGTAGAAGATCTCAAAAAGGAAGACTGCGGCACTTTCGACGGCCTCCTGACCGTGTTCAGATCCCACTGAAAAAGAAGATAAAACACACAGCAAACAGCTTGTTATCCGACCCTTCAGGCGTGGAACACACCGAGCTAAAGCGGTCAGAGCCAGGGAGGCGTCCTTCTGGCTGTATCGTGGCATCCTGCAGCTTCTCAGCCTTCATACAACATCTTTAGCTCAATGCTCTGTTCCTGCTGCACGCACGTGTCATTGTCACAGAGCAAGCACCAATTCTGCGAGGATCTTTCATCAGTGCAGGGATGTTTCTACCCTGTGACACACTTCTGGAAGGGAACAATCCCTTAATTAATGCCTTCCTTTTTAATCAGACTGTCAGAAGTTCCAGCTGCACCAGTCTGAGCTAGCATGACTAAAGCCAGCACAGGGAGCGTGTGGCAGCAGTCTTTACAGCTGCTGCTCCTCTGGGCTGGAGCAGAACGTTAGCTGGCCCGTCGTCTTTGCTCAATGGCAGTAAACGTAGATGTGGTGGTGCTCACAACGTTTTTCAGCTGGTGGCAAGCGCACGCTAACAATGCGCACTTCAACATGTGACACCGACATCTTTGGTCCATCCCCACGGGGACACAGTTGAGACACTGTCCCTCAATTTCTGAGAAACTACAAGTGTTGGACACAAAAAGCACCGGGAAGAATGGGCCAATTAGAAAAGAGATGGACATGTTCAAATCACAGCAGAATGGCTGTTTTGGCCTTTTCAAAGTGGCGTTTTATTTTTTGGATGGTCACTCAAATGAAGAGTCGGAACCCTCCAGAAAAATCAGCATTGATACAACCAGAGAACAACGTCATCACAGGTTGTTGAGAAATATAAGAGCTCACACACACACGGTACAGGACATGATTTAAAAAAAACCGCTACATTTCTAAGAGATCAAAGTCATTTTTAGCTATTCTGGCTTTGGAGCCACAATTTCAACCCTGGCTGGAAGATGAAAACAGATGATAAAAGCCATTTATCTTTATCGGTTTAACACAAATGCATGAAAATCGGTGCAGGGAAGTGTCGGTGGATTTCAGGTAGAGGAAATAATTACCAATTTGTTTGGCTGCCAAAAGCAGACTCTTCAGCTCCTGATTGGCAGCCTGCAGCTTAGCTTTGTCCCGATTCTGGGTGCAGAAATGGACAATCTTCTGCCACGTCAAGCCCTCTTTGGCAAACAGCTCCCGTCTCTTCTGCCGTTTCATCTAAACAGGAGGACAAATGTGCTCTTAATTCAACAACACCCATTACTCAGCTCCCTTCTGCAGGCTGGGCAGCAGCTTTTCCTTGTAATTCAGAGATGATAAACAAAAAGTGCTTCTCTGTGAGGACCAGGCAGCAAAACTGTAACTTTCTGTGTGATCGTTTAGAAAAGCAGAGTCACCTGTAAAGAAGGAAGTACGTGGCCAGAGTTAGCATCGCTACAACTTTAACACAGACCAAGAAGTTACTAACAACAAGCTCTTCTCTTCTGTCTGGACTGTCAGGAGGTGATGCAGCCATCAATCTGTGCCAGTGTACGTATCCTGACACTGTCTGATGCTAGATTATGGCACAACTTGGACAGGAGGGCAATGATCCAGTGTGGACAGTGATGATCAGTGCAGTAGCAGTCATGACAGACGTGTTTCTGTTCCTACACCACAGATCCACACTGGCAGGAGGGCAGCCTCATTTTTGGACATGCTAACTACTGACGGGCTGGGTGTGCTGGAGCCTGAGCGACCTGGAGGACTGGCAGGACGCAGACATCAGGGCTGTCCTCACCTTCAGGTCAAAGCGCTGCTCAGCTACATCGTCCCTCCTGCTGACAACAGAGAAGGAGCGCAGCGCTCCGGTCAGACGTGGAGGGGACATGGCTGCTTACTGGTTCCACTGGTCTCACAGATGTCCCTTTCTGAAACAGAGGACAGCATGTTTAATAGAGAAGCGTGACTTTAATTGAGGTGACTTTTATTGCGTTGACTGCAGAGAAACGCTCAATTTCGTGTTTCACGTGTGTTTAATCTTCTAATGGTGGGAAATTGATTTCATATTTATCAGTAATAACATGTCCTCCTGTCACCGGTGAATATTACTAGCTAATAACGAAGTCACTACACTTGAGAACAAACTGCGCTGTCTCGCTTTCAACTTCAGTGGAAATGAAAGTTCACAGTGCAGAAAAAGCCGGCATATTCTGAGATACAGATTAAACGGCAATGGAAGATCATGAAAGACCTTTTGTCACAGGTTAGAATTGTGTAAACTATGTCGCTATTGTACATGTAAAGTAGGAAAATGTTGTAAAAGTGTGCGACAACAGCTGAGCAAGTCACTGACGCCAGTTAGCTAATGTTAGCTTAGCCTGGATGGCGCTTTCTCAGCTGCGTTAGCGTCAAGACTCTGACAGAACAAAAGATGCCTTAAAACACATTCGACGTTCAGTGAAAACGTTAACGTTTAAAATCATACCTTCCAGAGTGGACTACAAAACAAGCTGTCAGACACGTCTCTACCGGCAGCCATCAACCGGAAGTACGGGTGAGCGATGAACTGTGGGTATTGTAGTTTTTAAGAATGTGTTTCAGATATCCCGCAATAAAATGCATTATACACGATTTATTTCTGTCGGGGGAAAGTAACGTTCCTGCAAATGTGATAAAAGGAGAGAAATAAATAGGTAAAAGCCTCAAAAACCAACACATTTGATTCTATCTGTTTCTATGTTGTGAATCATCCAAAGGTGTGTTCTGCATTTCTAGCTCACAGAAATGTTCCAGATAAAACCTGCTTACATTAATATGCATTCTGTTTCAGGAATTTATATCAAGTAGACTTGGGGGAGGCTCTAGATCAAGTAATCAGGTAAAACTCAGAAACTCTGCTCAATCTTTTACAGCCAAATATCCAGCAAAAACAGACTTGGACATGAATTGTGTGAAATACTTCCAGATCTTTGACCATTATACTGTGATCAAAGTCACAACTGTCACAATGCAGAGGCGATTATTGCATTCAATGATTGATAGGGAGATTTGTGATTGTTGTTTTTGACTGAGTGGCAATAATAGCCTGGACTTCAACCTTTCACGATATTTCCTGTTTCTCGCTGGAAATAATTCTCTTTCTCTCTCTCATGTCCTTGACTTCATAATTCCCCTTCCACATTCTCACCTTAAATGGTCGAAAATAGCATTGTAGTATAAAAATAGTTTGTCTGATGAGTTCTGTCATCACGTCTGACACGCGCAGCACGAGATGACTCCATCTTGTTTACCTTTACTGCTGATCTCACTGGAAGCTGCTTCCAGTTTCAGCCTCTCGCTTCTGTTCTTCCTTTGATAGCATGTTTTTTTTTAATTTTCAGGCAGCTCAGAATAACAAGGTGTTTTTGGCCACATGCAGGATGGAGTTAAAAGCCATCCTGCCTCCAACGCTCAACCCATCAAGCCCGTCCTGATTCATTCCTCACCTGCTTTCACAACCTGTCTGACCTGCTCACACGTGCTTTGCTTTGTTCGGGGGGGCTCTGGCCTCCTGGCTGACACACACACACACACACACATACACACACACACCATGTATGCATGAGTGGTGTCCATGGAACACTAGCGAGGCCATCAGAGAGATGAGAAATGAGTGAGACAATGATTTGCTCTAATTGCAACGCTCTCTCTCCTGCACACACACACACACACACACACACACACACACACACACACACACACACACACACACACACACACACACACAGACACACACACACACCCTGGGACCAGACTAAAAGGCAGATCTTGTAAAACACGATGCATCAGTTTGAGTTTTATTCATGTGAGTTTCTCATGTTTGACTTGTCATGTCTGATATCCAGCAGAGGAACGTTCCAGCTCAGTTTCCATGCCTGACTTTTCCGCCGGCAAAGACAAAACAACATGAATCAAACTGCGAAGAGCTGTGCTCTGTCTGTGAGCCGCAACAGATTAAAAACAGCCATTGTGCTGCCTGTTTTCTGGTCTCGTCCTCCAGAACGTGGTCTGGGTTCTGCTCTCGCATCTCTGCGTTAGTGATCACAGTCGTTGTACTCGTGGTTCCGAGGTTTAGAAACATCTTCTTGGTGTGTGAACTCGTGCTCTTCCTGCCTCCTGAGTGTTTCAGACAGCCATGTGGACAGCAGTTACAGTAGTTGCAGCCAGGATTTCTCTGTCTTCTGCGGCTGCGACACATTTCTGGTAGGATCTCATGATTAACCCTGATTCATGTCCATTTCTTCCTAAAGAAGCCCTCAAAGATGAAGCAAAGCCTTGTAAAAACATGTTTGAAAACAGAAAGACTGCAGCGGATGCTCCGCTCCTTCCTTCTGTATCCTATTTACATCTCCTTTGAATCCACTTCTATTGTGAACTAGATCGACCCTGGAATGACCTTGAGCTCTCCTCGAGTCCACAGCTGATGTACATAATCTTTTATCTGTACATAAATCTGTTTCTGTAGACCCTGAGTGCTGTTTCACAGAATACTGCAGCATCAAATACACACAGTCCATATTAAAATATTTATTCATAGACAAAAGCAAATACACGCATGAATAGGCTAAGTGAAGCTAATGTTGTCTATTGATATTAACTATGTAAAGTCATGCACAAATAATTTAGGCTAATTGGAGCTGATTAATGCTAACAGAAACAATAACGACTCCTGAATTTGTACCCTTTTGTTTCCCAGATGAGCCTGTAATAAAGTATAAAAAATTAAAAAGCATATACTTTGAGATGAAGGGAGCTAACTACTGCTAACAGTAGCTAAGCAAAGCTAACGAGAGCCCAGCAGTCAAAGGTTTTGTGAATGTAGCTCAGTCTTTGTTGGCAGTGCCAACATGTGTAGCACAGATGTTCCAGAACATGTTTGTGATGATGGCTAATTAAACCAGCAACACCACTGAAGCTTTGCACACAGCTGCACTGGACGAGGATGGAGAGGATCAGGAATGGGTCAACATGTTAGCTGTCCCTGAGGGGGACATGTCCAGAGGAGAAGAAGACAAAAGCACTGGTTCATGAAGTGAGGCAGCGAATGCTAGTGCTAGCTTGTTAAACACTCGTGATCGCTCGCAAACGTGCAAACGTGCACAGGGCAGAAAATGTGCTAAAGTTGCTGCTAGTGTGCAGCAGATGGGCCCGAGTTTTTAGACTGGTGGGTTGTTAAGATGTATGTGACACTGGTGCACCATGGGAGAAGCTTCCCCACTGAGCTGCCTTCAGAAGTGAATAATTAGGGTCGAGTTTTGCCTTCAGGGAGAAGCTGGAAGAAGCATCAAGGAAACACATTAGCAGGGCGTCGAGGAGCGCACCACAAAAACTAATTGGAGGGAAATTCCCAGGAACTGTTTCACTTTGTTCAACTGGAAAATAAAATTTATGACAACTCAGATAAATAAATAGATTTTCTAAATAACAATAAGTTGTCTAAAGTGACTCTGGGGGAGTAAAAGTAAAACACTCAGGATTTTTTCATTTTTCTAAATTCACAGATTAGACAGACGGACGGTGAGTGGGCGCCAACAGCCGTGAAGGCCTGTTTTTAGGTGGCTGAAGTCCTGATCGCTCCTGGGCTCACCTGGTTCAGTTCCTATGAGGTGAAGCCTCTGAGCTCTTCCGTCACACACAACAGGCAAACGTCCAACACATCGTTCTTTTTCCAACTCTCTGGTGGAGGTCAGCTGGAGTTAGCTTGTAGCTTAGCACTGGTCCAACCTGGTGCCGCCTTGGGGACATCGGTCAAGGGACATGCTGCTTTGTTTTTGAGACAATCAATAAGACATTGAAATAAAATCATGGTTCAACTACAGTCCATGATGGCAGCACTGAATGTCTAACATGATCGTGATGATTTATAGGCACAACCGCCTGAAGCTAATCTAGCATGAGAGGCTCAAAGGGAGGCAAAGTGAGCAGGTTGACGTGTGCAGGGACACCACTCCTCTGACAGGAGCTCAGCTCAGCTCTACTCACCTTTATCACTGTGAGCCCCAGAGGCCAGAACTCATGACCAGGACCAGGATACTGGTGGGATCCATAACATCGTCTCCCAACAGGTGTTTTACAACTAGTGAAGATTCCAGCGGTGGACAATTCCTCCATCTTTAAATCTGGACCACGCACTAGCTTCCATCTGCTGTGGGCGTCAGCTCCTAAAGAGCCACTCTGGGGTGATAAATGTCAAAGGGTGGTGGTAAAATCTAGGTTACAGTTGTGTTTGCTACACAAAGCTGAGGGAGGTGGGAGGTGGTGGGTCAATGCAACAGAGGTGGAGGGGTCAAGGTCACACTGGCATTAAACAGAAGCCGCCCGCTGCTGCTGTCACCTTCTGAAGCGGGCTTTTGGAGAGATGGAGGGGGACACCAGCTGGAGGTCTGCTTTTCCTCAGGAATGTGCTAGCTGTTAGTTGCCGTACGTCTGAGGCACTCGTGGATCCAGAGGAGGAATGAGAGGAAGGTAACCATTAGGAAGTCCTCCGTGTGCCTGCAGGTTGGTCACTTCAGTAGTCCGATCCTCATTTTGGGGACT
Organism: Takifugu flavidus; assembly: GCF_003711565.1. NCBI lineage: Eukaryota > Metazoa > Chordata > Actinopteri > Tetraodontiformes > Tetraodontidae > Takifugu > Takifugu flavidus. The sequence goes on from NC_079529.1 coordinate 12,165,533, forward strand.
TCCTGGCTGCCAGGAGAAGGTGAAGAGGGTGAGGGGGTTCTGTAGCACCTGACCGATGTTTAGAAAATGTTCTGAAGCCGTGAGAACAGCTACAGGAACCACCACGCTCTGCCCATGGACACCGCATCTGTGACCTTTTAGCTCCCTTGAAATTCACTGCTTGTGATGACCAGCACATGGAGGCAGCAGCACCCTGGTGCATGCTGGGTAGTGTTTGAAGTAGGTCTGCACAACGATGTGCTGAAGTATGGAGAGTAGCTCACCCCGAGGATCTTTGTCAACCTTTAGATTGATGTAAACACTCAAAAAAGCTTGAAGGCTGAAAAAGGCTGGACTCAGGTAAATCCAGGATTACTGATGGACCGCAGCTCCGTGGAGGACGTGTGACACTTCTGGAGGGTGAAGGACACGACTGTTGTTGCCAGAGCAAAGGAAGAGTGGATTCCACCCAAGGTTGGGTCAAAGTCACAGAGTCTCAAAGGATCAACTCCAAGCAAACACACAAGAAAACCCAACAGGGGGTAGAGACGCCAGAGGACACGTGAAAAGACCTGTTCATTCCAGTTAGAGGACAGAACACTTCTCTGATGAGCATCAGTTTGATTTCAGATGGTTGCTCCCAAAAAACATGGAACAGCGGGCGCCAACGTCATCTTCCAGCTGACCTTTTCCTGCCTCTCCTCTAATTTCCCACCTCTGCTCAGCATAATTAGGGCAGGATAGACGGCTGCTTGATCAGCGTTGGTATTTAGAAAGCTAACATGGACGTTGCCTCCGCCTCATTAAGACCGAGCTGCTTTCACCCTTCAGCACAGCACTGCTGGTCTGAGAGGACGGGAGATGCCCCTCGCTACCTGCCCACCTCGCCGTGGTCCAGAACGGTGACGGAGCGGGTCTGAAACCTTAATGAGCCGGACAGAAATGCCTGAGTTTTTTCTGTCCTCCCGTCCAGCCCTTCTGCCCTGTCCTCCTGTCCTTTCCTGTCCTCCTGCCTTGTCCTCCCGTCCTGTCCTGTCCTTCTGCCATGTCCTCCTCTCCTGTCCTGCCCTGCTCTCCTGTACAGACCTCATGCCTTGTCCTTTCCTTTCCTTTCCTTTCCTTTCCTTCCTTTCCTTTCCTTTCCTTTCCTTTCCTTTCTTTCCTTTCCTTTCCTTTCCTGTCCTGTCCTGTCCTGTCCTGTCCTGTCCTGTACTGTCCTGTCCTGTCCTGTCCTGTCCTGTCCTGCCCTGGTCTCCTGTCCAGACCTCATGCCTTGTCCTTTCCTTTCCTTCCTTTCCTTTCTTTCCTTTCCTTCCTTTCCTTTCTTTCCTTTCCTTTCTTTCCTTTCCTTTCCTTTCCTGTCCTGTCCTGTCCTGTCCTGTCCTGTCCTGTACTATACTGTCCTGACCTCATGCCTTGTCCTTTCCTTTCCTTTCTTTCCTTTCCTTTCTTCCTTTCCTTTCCTTTCTTTCCTTTCCTTCCTTTCCTTTCCTTTCCTTTCCTGTCCTGTCCTGTCCGTCCTGTCTGTCCTGTCCTGTCCTGTCCTGTCCTGTCCTGTCCTGTCCTGTAACTATGGTGGGATATTGTGTTCTGGGACAGAATTTGGATTTCATCCTCGGTCCACAGACAGCTGACATCTGCCAGAGTGTCCAAGGTAAAGAGCAAATCTCAGAGCTACCTGGGAGGCTGCGATCACATGACCGGGCAGAGAAATACCCGTGACATCGAGATGCCCTCCAGAGAGGAAAGACTGCGCTGATTTGTGTGGTCACTGAGTATTTTATGTCCTCACTGAAGGGCGATAAAAGCCAGCATTTGGAGAGATCTGACGCTGCTGCAAGCACCACGGAGTCTTCCTCCTGATGTCGGAACAGTTTGGGACAACGCTTCAGGGACACGGGGGAGATCTTTGTTTTATTGGGACACACAGCAGGATCCTCGCTCAGGGATTTATTCAAACCTTGAAATTAAACATTCCACAAGTGTCGGACTCCTGCACTAGGCCCCTCCCCCTTCAGCTCACACCACGTTCTTCTTCGGTACAAGCTTTTTTCTTTGGAGCCTCCGAGACCCTGGTCCTCAGCAGTGCCTGGGGAGAGCAGGTAGCTTGAGGAGATACTGCCCCCAGCAAGGGAGTGCAAGTATCTCAGAATCTTGTTCACAAGTGAGGGAAGCATGGATCAGGAGGCTGACAGCTAGATCGGGACACCGTCTGAGGCGGTCTGTTGTGTTGAACGGAGCCGGAAGCCTTGGTAGAGTCTCTGAGCTTGTTCTCAGAGGAGGAGCTGAGGAGCTCTAACGGGAGAAGAGCTCAGAATAGAGCCGCTACTCCCCCTCTAGTTGAGAGGAGCCGCTTGAGATGGTTTGGAGGACAGGCCCACTGCTTCCTGGGAAGATCTGGTGGGCGTGTCCTTCTGAGAGGAGACCCAGCATTAGGACACACTGGACAGATTATGGCTCGTTGGAGATAAACAACTGGACAACTGGTTCAACGCTTGGTTAAACTGCTTCAAAATAAATCCTCTTAAATTGTGTCGCGAATGTCACCAGAGCTTCAGCGCCCCCTGAAGGTCCTGGTTAAAGGTAAAGGAGGTAATTCCTCCCTCAGCGCAGAGAAAAACAAACAATGACTTTACAGAAGAGACATAATTGCTTCTGGACTGATGGGTGGAACGTATGAGTGGGATTAGCAGCTAAAAATGAACATGATGAGGATGAGGATGATGAGGACGATGATATGAGCACTTGTGGGCAATCCAGTATCTGAACCTCTGTCTGGTTGACTTCCACAGAATTTTACGGAATTTGCGAAGCATCAGCAAAGAGGAGAACTCAGCTCCACTTATGGCCCTGCTCACCACGCTAACACCCTGCTTCATTTTGGCAAGTGGAAACGACTTTAAACAACAGTGGTTGGCAGGTAGACTTTCGACTAGTGCGGCCCCTCCAGCTGTGAGAGCTTTTATAGCAATTATAACGGTCCTCTGACAGCACCCAGAAGGATTCGGCACGCAGCCGAATATATTAAAAATGACCCTTTTAAGTCTGACACTCCATAGCTTTTACATGTCAGAGTGTCAGGCAGAGAAATGGTGCTGCCATGTGGGTGAAGCCCAGATGGGCAGAAAACAGGAAACAAGAGCTCTTGACTGGAATTTAGTCTGAACACACACAAGCCAGCGTGGACACAACACAGCAACATGTCTGATGGCATGAGGAGGGGGGTGGGGGTGGGGGGTGAGTGTGTAGGGGGTGGGGGTGGGGGGTGAGTGTGTAGGGGGTGGGGGTGGGGGGTGAGTGTGTAGGGGGTGGGGGTGGGAGTGTGTGTGTGCGTGTGTGTGAGTATGTGCGGAAGTGGGAGTGTGTGTGTAGGGGGTGGAGGTGGGAGTGTGTGTGCGTGTGCGTGTGCGTGTGTAGGGTGGGGGGTGTGTGGGAGTCTGTGTGTGCGTGTGTGTGAGTATGTGCGGAAGTGGGTGTGTGTGTGTATGTATGTGAGAGAGAGAGTGTGTGTGTGTGTATCAGTGTATTAGTGTATGTGTGCACATGTGTGTGTGTATGTATCATTGTGTGTGTTTGTGTGTGTGTACCAGTGTGTGTACCTGTGTGTACCAGTGTGTGTAAGACTGTGTACCAGTAGGTGTACCAGTGGGTGTGCCAGTGTGTGAGTGTACGTGTGTGTACTAGTGTATAGTAGTGCGTGTATCTGTGTCTGTGTGTACCAGTGTGTGTGCACCAGCGTGTACCAGTGCGTGGGTGTACCAGTGTGTGTAGCAGTATGTACCAGTGTGTGTACCTGTATGTACCAGTGTCTGTACCAGAGTGTGTAACACACAGGTGCTCTGAGGCCGTGAGGACGTCCACAGGAACCTTGTCTCTATAACAGCAGAAAGTCTGAGACGATGACAGAGTCCAGATGTTTCAGATCGTTCAGTCCTGCTTATCCTGTACTTGTCACGTGCATGAGATTTGGATTCTCGTGCACGTGAAGTGACTTCCCCCATTTTCTACTTCTAAACTATTAAATAAAAGCCTTCATATTCAGGATCATGTTTCCATGGAAGCAGGTCGGAATGATAAAGGGGCTGGCTGCTTTGATCTTCTGACTGCCCGCTAAAGATCAAAGCAGGGGCGCTGCTCCTGTCTGCTTTGATTGTTCCTTCAATAATAAACGCTGCCTAAAGTCAGAGATGGAAACGTCCCCGGAGGGTAAACAGAAATAAAGCCTGTGAATGCGCCTGTGGTTCCGCCGGTTGCTGACAGCTCTTCATGGTCCAGCTTCGTCCTCTCTGGTCTCTGCAGGAGTGGCGGCAGCACAGAACCGTCATTGACTATTTATTTGTAGCCTCACAATCCAAGTGTTGATGGTGCAGATGCGGGGGGCAGGAGGGGAGTGGGTCGATCAAAGCTGCCTTTCATTTCAGCTCCAGATCAGCCCTCCATCACTGGGGGGAGCAGCTCCGCCTCCTGCTCTGACTGTGCTGCCTGTTTCAGACGGAACATGTCCAGGAGAAGGTTCCACCCGTGGAGCCTCCATTAACATGGCACAATGACAGGTTCTGACAGCTCCAGACTCCTGACCAGTGGCTGGTGCTAAATGATGCTGCACCCTCACACCTGTCCAACAACCATCCAACAGCTGACAGAATCACCTGTGCACTGACACAAAATGGCGGCACGACAGTGACAGGAAGTGGCCGTATCAGACTTTATATGAGGCACCTCGTGATTCAGCCAAATCTGATTTAGAAAGGAGTTTTCATTTGGTTTGAAGGATAATTGTTTTGTCTTTGTTCCTTGATTTGGTTTTAGATGTTCCACCAAACACGCTTCAAATCCAGTCACGAGCACATACGCACTGTTGGACCTTCTGCTCCTCCATCGTAGCTGCTTCTGAAGGGTGGAGATGGACGGTGCTACCCCCCCTTCCCCCGTCCACACACACACACACACGCACACGCACACACTGTTGTGTAGCAGTGCGTCCGACAGGCGGCGCGTCTGCCTCACGGCCGGAGCGCGGAGCGGCGCGACCAGACACGGATGCAGCAGAGAGACGCGCGTGTGCTGAGAAACAAACCAAGTTGTTTGCGCGGCTGTGTCGAGTCCCGCCGGTTCCGGCTCCACCAGGGTAAGACGGATCCACCAAACACGCGCATCTCTGGTTCCTTTTCTTTCCACAAACGCGTCTCGGCATCGTCGCCTCCTCAAACCGAAGTTCATCACTTTCCTGCCTGAAATCCGCTTTTAAAGGTGCGTCTCCGAAACCGCGCGCGCGCTCTCTCACGCGCGTGTCACAGCTTCGTCAGAGCTCGGACTGACCTCCAGCGTCTTTGGGCGACCTCGATCCGCGGATCACGTCTGTGGACGGAGCCTCCGCGGACACCCGTCGCGCACTGAAATGGATCAGCCGATCGGCTTTGAATCAACTTTTCTACCTGAACGCGTGAATCGTTTTCACGCGCACAGAGGATCGATTCTCCTAAATCCATGTGGAGGACACCCAAAGTAATCCACACATGTTTCGATGCGGGTCGTTACGCGCGGCTGTCATTGAGCTGCGGGATCGTGTGCGTGACCCGTTCGTGGATGTGACCTGAGAGTTGAACACTTTGAGGATTTAACCAGGTTCACAGTGACGTGAAGAAGCAGCTTGAACCAGAGTAACAAAGGTTCCGTCCAAAGAGTAGAGCTAAAAACGAGCTGAGAGGCAGTTCTGAGGGCAGGCAGACCAGTGTTTGGGGCTTTATGGGATCAGCTCTCCTGAGATCCCACAACCCATCAGTCTATTCAATTAATGTTCTTAGACCATGAAGGACATTACAAAATATTTGAAGTTTTTATTTTAAGAAGCTGATGCGTGATCGGATCCAAGCGCTTCAGAGTCAGGAAAAAGTCCAAAATGTTAATAAAAGTCCTAATTTCGCGGTGGAGCAGGGTGCTGAGGGAGAGGCCATCCATCATGCGGAGGCTCCTCTGACAGCTTCTGCTCACCGAGAACCTCACATGAGTGACTCCCATCAGATCAACGCGCCGCATTCACAGATTGGCTTTTACGCGGCCGCTGATCCGCGCCGCGGACGCGTCAGAGGGCGAAGTGTGTGTGTGTGTGTGTGTGTGTGTGTGGAAGGGGGTAACGGCGGGGGCGAGCGTGGTGGTTACCGGGGGAGTGAGGGGGGATCAGGGGAACAGCTCTGTGAAACATGTCCGCGTCGCTCTGAGCTCTCTGCCTTGTGCACGACGTCAGCCTGGTGAGTGGCGGTGCGGCAGGAGGAGCTCGGGCGCGCATGCACACGCACACACACACACACACACAAACAAACAGGCGCGCGCGGACAGGCTGGACCTCTCATGGATCTCCTCTCGTGTCTCAGCAGATGGATCCGCGTCCTGCCTAACATGGACGCGCGGCCAGCTCCGCCACCTCCTCCTCCTCCTCCATCATCTTGCTCAGCTGTGTCAGGGAGCAGCTTCAGCTTGGCGCAGTGAGCTCCTGGACTCTCACACACTCGCCGCTCTGCGCTCTTCTGGTTGCTGCGGGGATACATGGATGTGTGGAGGAACAGCTGATGATGACGCCGCAGCCGCTCTTCGCCGCTCGCAGACAGAACTGAGATTTGGGGCAATCGTGGGGTTGTGGGTCGAGAGGCTGCTGATCGTCCTGGAGCAGCATGGAGATCACCTGGAAGACCGGAGTCCTCTCCAGGATCCTGCTGCTGCTCTCACACTTGGCGGGAGTCTGTCTCAGCATGCCGCACGTGCTCAGATTCGGTGAGCCTCCTTTCATTGATCTGCTTCTCACGTGCGAGTCAAACTTTGACCGTGTGTGTGTGCGCGTGCGCGTGTAGCTTTTCCCTTCACGCGTGCAGGGGAAAATTAGGGCTGATCAGACTTGCTGGTCGAGCCCAAACCTGTTGCTCTTTAGTAAATCTGAGTGTGCCTGCGTGCGCGCGTGTGAGTGTGCACGCGTGTCATTGTCCGCACGTGCTATGCTATACATGCTACATGATATGCTATGAAGCTAAACAAGCAGATGAAATGGCTGCTGTGTTCCTGAAGTGGAGATTATCCTTTGAGGAATATTTGATTTGACCAGGACGGAAAATTTTGTGCCTCATTTTGAACTTTTCCTGAAGCTGCACGAGAGCAGGAGAAATTCCAAAACTGGGATTTATTTCATCCAAATCTGGCGTCAGGTCGTCCTCGCCACTTTAACTTTTGACTTAGAAATATTCAAAATAACATTATTGGATGGCTGTGGTCACACACTCAGGTCTCAGCAAAAATTCTCTCTCTCTCTCTCTCTCTCTCTCTCTCTCTCTCTCTCTCTCTCTCACACACACACACACACACACACACACACCACACACACACACACACATTATAACAGGTTTATCTGCTGCTGAGGTCAAAGGTCTAAATCAGCCAATCATGAGATTTAACACAAGTTTACAATAATTGCTAGAAATTGCAGTCTTGCTGGTAGTGTTGCTTTAAGTGTTTTGTTCGTTAGCATTATTTTATGCATCATTTTAGCGTTTAGATATTTGGGACCATTGGACAATGGGAGCAGGTGAATGGACTGGTTGTACTGGGGTAGACATGTCAGACAGGTCTCGTCCTCTGGCAGTCCCACATGGGTTGCTGGTTTGATTCTGGGCATCTGCGTCCAGTGTGTGAAAGTGTTCCTGGTCGTGAACGCTATTTTGCTTTGGTTGCTGCCGACTGCAGCGCCACCTTCTGGCTCGGGTGTCCACAAAGGTTGGTCTGGACGGATGGGTCCTGCTTCGTCTCCATTTTGTTGTTGTGTGAACAGTTGAAATCCTGAACCGCTCGGCCATTTCAGAAAAATTCAGGAGCGCGTGCATGTGTGTGTGTGTGTGTTTATGGGGCTGTGGAATGTATGTAGAAGATTGTTCATCAGATCATTGACGATCGATCAGTTACAAATGGAGGGGGCGGAGCTTGCTAGGCGGTGTCCTCTGTAACCACACTAACTGAACGTTGCTGCCTTGTTTAAGGTGAAGCCGGAGCGATGAGCCGCAGGGACACGTGACCTCAGAGTCGACTCAAATATCCTGCAGTTTTCCCGAGCAGAGCCGCAGACAGGTGAGGTCAGGAAATTGGATTAGTTGCGTAAGGATGGAGCCACATTCAGGGTCACTTCGCCGGGACGCCACCGAATATATTTGCTGCCGTCACCACATGAGGACAGACGAGGAGTTGAGGAATGACAGAAAGCCCATAGAGAGTATAGAAGATTTAATAGAAAATTTCTCCGCAGAGCGGTGGAGTCACGGACACCCGGGAGGTTCCTCACCTCCAAAAGAAGCAATTTGAAGCTGCATTTGTGAGTGAATAAGCGTGGAGGCGAAGCCGAGCCAGGGTCCCCATGATGGAGGGAGGGGGAGGCTGGAGGTCAAGGATGGGTTCAGAGGATCCGCGCAGCCTCGACTGGCACTCAGAGACCAGTGAGGAGGCGGCGTTGACCCAGGAGGTGGAAGGAGAACATCCCAACATGGCCGCGGTCTGCTGGGTGCGTGTGTGTGCAGTCACATGACGACAGGACAGCTTCCTCAGCAAGGTTTAGGAATCTGAAAATATTGATTTTAGTCTTGAAGTGTGGGGCTCCTGCTGTAGACACGGGCTGCAGGGTGGATCAGTGAGGGGTTCTCCTGCCAGAACCAATAAAGCTCCAGCTGTCTGAGGCTGCCGACGACAGACGGTGCCGCACAGAGACTGATGGGAAAAAAAGTGTTTTTCCACTCGAGTGGAGACAAAGAGGCAGAAGAGGGAGAGGGGAAGCAGCACGTCTCCACCCAACAGCCTCGGCTCCAGACCCAGATCCTGGCCCTAGGCCATCAGATCCAGCGTCATGGTAGGATCAGCACCCCACACAGAACTGGACCAGCATCAGAATCCTGACCTCTGACCTTCTGCTGACAGTAGGCAGTCAAACAGGGGTCCTTCAGAGGTGCAGTGTGTGAGTATGAGTGTGTGTGTGTGTGTGTGTGTGTGTGTGTGTGTGTGTGCTCACCTTTTGTGCACCCATCCTTTGATATAATATAATATCAATGATCCTACTTTATGGAAGTTTGTTGTTCATGTTGTCATTAATTTGACGGTGTCTATCTGTTGTCTCTGTAATGACCTCTGTAATAACCTCTGTTATAACCTCTGTATTAACGTCTGTAATAACGTCTGTAATATCGTCTGTGTGACTGGTGGTAATTACACCAGCTGAATTAGTAACACTGAGCACCGTCGCTGGGGTTGTGACGGCGTGTTTCAGATGCAGCCAGGCGAGGCTGCTTCACGCTCACGGGTGCTAACGAAAGCAGGGAGCGGTGAAACAGGTAGCAGCTTCTGACTCGGAGCAGGCGCCATCGTTACGGGCACAAACGATCAAAGAAACCTGCAGCAAAGGCTGAGGGGGGTTTGATGCTGGTCCTTGTGATGGGTCTGCTGGCGTTCAGGAAGAGCTCCAGCACGACTCCGTTACGCAGGTTTAATGGAGGCGGCTGTGAAACGATGCTTCACCCTCTGAGACGAGGGCTGATGGAGGTTATGGCGGCGCCAGAGCGGGGATGGGCGCCTGCTGGACGTGTGTTCGAGGACCTTTCCTTTTGTTCTTGAAGGTGAGGAAGAACAGACATAACCAGGAGACTCTCACCCCTCAAACTGGACCGGAGCGTAACGATGTAGATGAGGGACTTTAACCCTAAAAACGCCTGCAGTTTCCTGTCGTAATAAAAAACGGAATGTGGAAATCGTCCACATGTGAAACCATTATTCCATTTTGACGACTTTAGGGATGTTTCCACCGCTGGAAGCTCCTCTGAAGCGCTATTTATGGGAACCTTTACAGGACTTAACCAAGTCCCTGCTCCTGGGTCGGTTCTTAGATCAGCCGGGCCTAGCACAAGAGTAGCGTTAGCCTAGCAGACACCACTCCTCCTCCGGGTCTAGAGAGTCCACCACCATGGACAGGAAGGCAGAGATGCTGCAGCCACCTCATCCACCTCCTTCCACACTCTCCTCCTTCTAAGCTCTGGTCCGCCCATGTTCTCCTTCCACGGCCCACACTGACACACAGTGACTGTGGTCTCATCACACGCCTGAGGGCTCGTCCACAGTGGAGACACGAGCAGCAGGTGTCAAGGGTCAAGTTCAGGGTCGATGAAGGTGGGAAAGAGAAAAAGCTCATTTCCAGGTTGATATTGTGAGGTTCCAGAGATGTTCACGATGGAGCAGTGATTCAACAGCAGATCATCACAGCAGCCGTTCAGACATTAGCGAACTTCAGAAAAGATCGTAAAGAGATAAACAGATTTCTGTTGAAAGAGAAACGTCGGTGAGTCACATGACACCTGTGACCCAATCATATCCACTGAATTGGCAGCAGTGGCGTTGAGGTGTGAACCCGTCTCAGTGTTGGTCTCTGGGATATTTAGATGCTGCAGAGGAAGCAACAGAGCTTAAATGAGATGGGTCACATGACCCAGGGCGGCGGTGTGGCCGCGCTGCGTCAGCATCGCTACTTGTAGTAAATTTAAACCACATGTTTGAAAAATCAGTGTGTTTCTGTGCTGCTCGTCTGTAAGAACTCATGATAGAAGCTCATTCGGACCTGTGTCACCTCGGGTCAGGTCCTGTGATGTCCTCAGGGGTATTCAGCAGACCAGAGGTCGTCTAAGAAACAGGAACTAATCCTGCGCTCTGATCGTGTCTCCAGGAGAGTTTCTCTCCGCTTGCATCCATTCTATCCTCTTTGATGAACTTTCATATCTGGGATCGAACTGAAGGGAGATCTGCTTTCATCCTCCCACCACAGCAGGAGCGCTGGGATCGGAGCAGTGAGCAGAGCCTTTCATTCAGAAACCTGGCATTTCTATGGGTGCAGGAGCAGCAGGTCAAAGGTCAGGACAGGTGTTGACCTTTGACCAGCATGTTGGCTGAGTGCAGGATGATGAGGCCCCGACAGCGCCTATCATCCAACCGGCTGAAGGAAAGGAGCAAACAGCTTGGCTCACACGTGCTGTCCACCTCAGTGTTCCACCTCCGACCATCTCAGCCTGGCCTCTGGGTGCTACTCTTTGTGGTTCCGTATGTTGGACCCACATGGAACCGCCTCAGTCATATCCTTGTCCCCTGCTGTGCCAGGAGAGTTTAGGCCGCTGGTGTTGGTGGAGAGGTCCTCATCTTCATGATTCAGAGGGGGGAGCTTGTGTCTCCAGCCAGCAGATGAAGCCAAGTGGAGCAGTTTCACAGAACGGCGTCGTTGCCTGTGTCAGCCTTCATTGAGGGAACTCGAGCGTGTGATGCGTCAGTGAGTCTTTATGCTCGAGGCAGCAGAGCGCATGTTCTGGCATGGCAGCGCTTCCCCATCACTTGTTCTTTCTCTGACGATTCCCAAGGAAATGTTGGAACTTCACCCTTACAGAAGCAGGGGAAGAGGCCAGACGTTGTTGCTTCGCTCCTGTTAACTGAAGACCCTCCAGTCTTTGTTGGGAACTTTAACTGGAAACATGACCAGCATTAGCTTCTGTCCGGCTGACCAAGGATACATTTTCAACACAATGAACGTGAACAAACCCGTGTGTAAAATTGCTTCTCGGAAAATGCTGCTGTTAACAGAGAAGCCAGCAGACCCAGTGTTCCCGACAGTGTTCCTCGGATCGCAGATCTGTGTTCTTCTGTGGGACCTACTGGCTGAAATGACGCCATTAGCTTCAGCACAGCCTGTGTGAAGGAAGCAGCTTTTACAAGCAGCACTTTGCTGCCAAATATGTGTGAAACAGCATTAAATATCCACGTCTCACTCACAGCTGCCAGTTCAAAGAAGGTCCCACCAGGTCAGGCTGGACCAACCTGTAAAATCCATCATTTGACAGCTTTGCTGAGCAGAAGCTGGTGAGTGTGTGTGTTTTGTGGTGCACCAGCTTTACATGCTGTCGCCCTCCCGGCTGGGGGACGCCTGATGTGTCCCGTGTGAAGACAGCTAATATGAAGCGTTATTTTAAGACATGTTGGTGCCGTCAGCTGCTGCTGAGCTGGAGGTCAGGATCTGTCCTGGAACACATGAGGACACTGGTCTGATCATGTCCCTCTGACTGGAAGAGCTTAATGACTTTGAGGACGTTATCTCAATGGTGGCCTGTCTCATCCCATCTGCTCTAAGAAGTCCTTAAAATATCCCAGGAAGAGCTGGAAGGTCTCCTGGAATCCACAGCAGCTACAGCAGAGCAACCTTCTGACAGGATGTTGCAGATGTCTCCATTTTTCCTCCTGCTCCAGAGTTGCCTCAGAGACCAGAGCTACATGCTAACGCCGGGGAACGACTGTGGCAGCAAAGACTCTCAGTGATGAGAGTCAATAACTCATTTGGACGGGTTTATGAATTAAAACGATCTTGCTGAGGGGAAGGTAGATTCCAGCCCGCCGAAGAAACGGAATAATAATCCAGCAGGAAAATCGATGGACAGAATGGAAGCGCCAACTGGGAGCGAAACCCAGCAACAACCCATTTATACAGCGATCTGTCAGTGGCAGCCAGTTTCTGCTGATATGCCATAAATTCCAATTCCCTGACATTAATGTTAAAATTAATTTTCAATTGACCTGTGGATTTTTCAGAGATTATAAATGTCAATAATGTAGCTTTAAGACCTCATTCCCAGATAAAGCATCATCTGCAGTGTGTGTGCGTGGGTGTGTATGTGTGTGTGTGTGTATGTGTGTGGGTGTGTGTGTGTGTCTGTGTGTGGGTGTGTATGTGTGTGTGTGTGTGTGTGTGTGTGTGTGGGTGAGTGTATGTGTGTGTGTGTGTATGTGTGTGTGTGTGTGGGTGGGTGTGTGCACATCCAATCTGAAACCATCAGGTGGTGACCCTCAGATGGATGTTAAATCATCTGCTTCGTGGTGAAAACATCAGAAAATTTACAGATTATTGGAGGTTCTCATTCGTCCAGCTGTGAGTCCTCCGTTGAGGACGGGGTAGAAGAGGAAGACGTCTTTCAGAGGGAGCCGAGGCTCCTGGTCCAAAGTGGGGAATCCTCTGAAATAGGAGCTAAAGGTTCTTCTAGGTTCCACATCATCATCATCATCCTCATCATCCTCCTCCTCCTCCTCCTCCTCCTCCTCCTCATCATCATCATCATCATCATCAGCAGCAGCAGCAGCAGCATCATCACCAACACTGAGTTGGACCTGGTGTTCTGGTGGTTGGTAAGAGACTGTGTTTGAATCCTTGAAACCAGCTGAGAGCGAGAAAAAGGCTGAACTGTTGTTTTTCACAAGTCCATCACTGAGAGTCTCTGAGCACCCTGAGCTGTCCAGCAGATGATCCACAGGTGCTGCTCTGAATGCTTCTATCATGGTCAATCCTCAGCACAGCCTTGATGCTTTCAGGAGTGAATGTTCCAAACCTGCAGAGAAAAAGAGCATCAACCGCTTCAGGTGGAGAGAAGATGAGAAAAACAAAGAACCACCAGAAGGGAGCAATAAATAAAGGATGTCTTCTTTAAATTAAATATAGAGGCTAAATGATGGAGGCAGGAGGGAGCTGAAGGTCTGATGTTTCCTCCTCTAGCTACAGCTTCACAAAATTAGAGCACTTGGTCGTGTGACCACTGTGGGAGGAAATGGACACTTCTCTTCAATCTTCATGTTTCATCTCTCAGATTTGTCAGATCGAGCTGCAGCAGCAACAGCTGGACAGAATTCATATGAATTCTGAATGGGAGCTTTCACACAGGACTTGATATTTGCTTTTAGCTTTAGCATCCATACGATTGTAGCTCCTCATCGTGTTGGCTGGTGCGGAGCATCAGGTTGTATCTGTTCTGTGCTGCGCCATTAGCAGAAGTGTGTTAGCAGCGCTAGCCCCCCACCAGCAGCACTCCAACATAATGGACAGTTTCTGATGAACTCTAAATATAAATGGTCGTAATTGACGACTGACAGACTGGGAGGGCTGTTGAACAGTAAAGTGGATCTAAAAGGAAAAGATGTAATTTAACAAGCAGAGGGTCGCAGTAGTTTTCCCTGTGAAGGCTACAATTAGCCTAATTGAAAAAGGTGGACACGGATTGGAACTGGCAGCCTAATTAATGGACTCTACAGGCTTCCATACAAAACTCTGTTTAGTGTGATATTACACACACCAGCAGCTCCACACTTTCAGATTCAGCCATTCATCATTTGTGTGTTTTCAAGGAAAACGACAAAGACGTATGTTTAATTAATGGGAAGTTTCACTGGTGAAAACAAACTTCAAGCAAAAACCAACATGACAACCAATTAGCTCCTTTGATGAATGCACGAAATTTCAAAATACTCCACACACTCCTGTCCAAATGGATCCTTTGTGATTGTTTCAACTTAGAGTCTCCTCTGATGATGAGCTCATTGTGGTGGAAACACACTCCTCTCTCAGATGCCGTCTGTCCCTTGTCCGGAACCATCAGTACTGGTGGTACCGGAGCAGGTACCGGAGCAGACTAGTGAGTATGAGTGACACCAGTGAGGAGACATTTGAGACCAGTGAGGAGACATTTGGAACCTCTACTCCATGAAAGCATCAACCTAAACTCCTTCCAGCTTCAGTCGGACACATCAGGCTAAACAGTCTTGAAAGCTCCGTAACCCAGAAACTGAGCCAGTACACACTCCTCTTCACTTTGGTTCTGTCCTCCACAAGTTTCTAGGTGTCCTCTTTCAGCGCTCTTGTGCTGACCGTGTCCTCGTCTCAGTCTTCAACCACTCCGACTGAGTAGCATCTACACAGGTGACAGGCAGAAGATCCAGGGGGCGCATTCTTAACACTCCTGCCCTGAGAAGCTGTGGCTGATGGTCATCTCCTCAGGGGCCCTTAAAGCAGGTCTGAGTCCTCCTGGGGTCTCCTCATAGTCTTCAGCTGATCCTGTGAAAGTCTTCAGACTTCAGTCTCAGATCTGACCTTAGAACAACCTTCAGTACAGTCACAATAAAAGTGGGCGGGGCTTTTAAAGCACTGCATTACCACTCAGGTCATCACACCTCTGGGCAGGTGAGCCAGCTGTGGAGTTCCTCAAGGCTCTGTTCTTGGGTGTTTTAAGAACGTTAATATTTATGTAAGAGGTTATTTGAAGAAAACATCTGCTGGGTTCTGCACGGGTGCACGAGTCTGATTGCAGTGCCTTGATCAGAGGAGGTGACCTACTGTCCACCTCTGCAGGACATTCTGTCTATTAGTGGTGCTCAGTATCAGACGCTTCATACATCATCCACGCTTGGTTTCATCTCTGTTCCTTATTTAGCTGAGAAGAGAGAGCAGCTCAAATATCTCTGTCTTGTGATGCTTCCCCTTCCTGATGTTGTGTTTGTGGACTGGAAGCTCTGCTGTCTGTCCTCCCCCTGCGTCCGTCTTCCTGCTGTTAGCTGAACCCCTGGAGGGCAGCCAGCTAAAAAAGGAAACGCCATTCTGGCCCTCAGCTCTTTTCTCCTTTAATAGGCCTGGTGTTCCTGATGGAGCAGGCAGGAGTTCACCTTGATGTCACGTATCAGTGACAGGCTCAGGCCGGCCTCCTGCACCGCCCCCCCCCCCCCCCCCCCCCCGCAGTAGAAGAGGAGGGAGTCAACCGAGGCTTTGACCTTCCTGCTGAGGAGGCAGCAGCGTTTGACTCCAGTAGCTGGAGGAGCTCCCAAACACACGCAGGAAGGTCCCTCAGAAGGGATGAACGTTCCTTCCTGCTCTGGCTTTCTCTGTATGGTGACATTTTCACAGGAAATGGAGCTCCGGACTCTTCATTCTTCTCAGGTTTCTCCTTCAAAGACATCAAAGCTAGTGTGGAGGTGTGCAGTGTTCTCACGTCCTCAGAGACTGGTCTGTCTGGTCACAGCTAGTTAAAACCAGTATGAGAATCATCACCATCATCATCCTCATCACCATCATCATCACCATCATCATCACCACCATCACTACCATCATCACATCATCATCATATCATCTCATCATCGTCATCATCACATCATCATCATCATCATCACTACCATCATCTCATCATCATCATCATCATCATCATCATTGGCAGTTTCTGGTGTCACACACACACACTCAGGCACACAAACACACACATATACAGGTACACACACTCTCAGGCACACACACACACATATACAGGTACACACACACACTCTCAGGCACACACACACACACATATGCAGGTACACACACACACTCTCAGGCACACACACAGACCCACACCCCTCCTGCTGTGCAGACAAACCCTGGCCTGAATCGATGGTGGACACCTGAGGGCAAATCAAATGACTTCTGCCTGATTCGGGGCAACAGGAAGCAGCAGGAGGAAACATAAAAGTGTTTCCAGGGTCAGCAGCTGTCTGGAGGTGCATTCTTTGTCCCTCTGGAAGGACAGAAGCTCCAGCTTGTGAGACCTGACCAGGCTCCTGGAAGGTCTGTCGCTGCCACGTTACTCCTACGTGGTTATTACACACCCTTCTCCTCGCCTTCACCACGGTCCTTCGTTCCTGCGGGGCCCTGAGCTGAAAGGTTTAAAGGAAGTGAAGCTGTGAGCAGCTCAGCTCACCTCTGTTTCCTTACGTACTGCTGGAACCGTGAGGGGTGTTTAGAGGCCTCAGCCTAACCTTCACCAGCCACCCTGAAGGACACCTTCACATCTGGACAGGTCAATAACGTCAGTATGAGAGGGAAATGGAAGCTAAAAGAATGAGAAAAACCAGCTCTGTCACAGTCTTTGTTGGTTACCAGGGTGACAGGTGATGAGTCACACCTCTAACTGCCCGTAACCTTGACGATGGCGGCCGCTTTCTGAACATTTCAGACCTGAACACCTTGACAAGTCTACACGGAAGAGACGGCTGTTGTTATGACTGCAGGCAGCCAGGGTCCTGACGGCAGGACGAGGACGCCAACGCTTTCATTCAGGCGGCTCCTTCACCTCTGTCCAAATGCCTCAGCTGCCTGTCTGCGTATCTGTCTGTCTGTCTGCGTATCTGTCTGTCTGCGTATCTGTCTGTCTGTCAGCGTATCTGTCTGTCTGTCTGTCTGTCTGTCTGTCTGTCTGTCTGTCTGTCTGCGTGTCTGTCTGTGTGTCTGCGTGTCTGTCTGTGTGTCTGCGTGTCTGTCTGTCTGCTGCCTGCCTGCCTGCCTGTCTGTCTGTCTGCCTGTCTGTCTGTCTGTCTGTCTGTCTGTCTGTCTGTCTGTCTGTCCTGTCTGTCTGTCTGCGTGTCTGTCTGTGTGTCTGCGTGTCTGTCTGTCAGTCTGTCAGCGTATCTGTCTGTCTGCCTGCGTATCTGTCTGCCTGCGTATCTGTCTGTCTGTCTGTCTGTCTGTCTGTCTGTCTGTCTGTCTGTCTGTCTGTCTGCGTGTGTGTCTGTCTGTTTGCCTGTTGGTTAAGCCATCCATCTTCCATCCACCTTTATATTTATATATATAAATATACACACACCCTTTTTGTGGGGAGAAAAAGGGATAAAAATGTGGGTTGAAGCTGAGAAGAGAGATGAAAAGGGGATTTGGCTAAAGGGCACAAAGCGCTTCCTCATCTTGGCACAATGACGTGAGGAGTCTGTTTTGTCCATATGTTGCTGCTGGAGGCCTCAGATTCAGCAGGAAGTCTTATTAGCATAGCACTGGCCGCAAGACATTTGCCTCGCACTTGTTTAAAGGTAATGAAGAATCATCTGAGAGAGTGAACACTGCGATCAGGCTGCCATCTGTTAGCTGCTAACGCTGATACCCCAAGCTGTCCCTTCATATGTGAGCTCTTGTTTAGTTAAAAATAAGAAATAAACCTATTATCTGTCTTAAAAGGGACTCGTTCACTTAGTGGTTTTAGCCTATGAGTGTGTGTGTGTCTGTGTGTGTGTTTTCATTTCCTCTGACTTACTATTTGATTCAGCTGGTGTGAAATCGGATTCTCTCCAGTCAGACCAAAGCTGCACTTATTAAACATTA
Source organism: Takifugu flavidus (assembly GCF_003711565.1). NCBI lineage: Eukaryota > Metazoa > Chordata > Actinopteri > Tetraodontiformes > Tetraodontidae > Takifugu > Takifugu flavidus. Next base: position 12,183,489 of record NC_079529.1, read on the forward strand.
AACATCATCCTCAGGTTTCTCTCACTGGAAGTTGCTGCTGTCATCATAAAAAGGTTTTAATGATCAGTTTCAGCATCAAACCAGCTGTTATGGACGCTGAAGATCTGGACAACAATCTGCATTCAATTGTGCCTCCATCTTTTGTGTGACGCAGCACTGTCTTTGATCTTTGCTTTGCTCTTCTGGCTGTACTGTGATCTTCAATCTTAGAGTTAATCTGTTAATCTGAAGGTCTTTGTGTGCATCTGCTGGACCTTCCTCAGATTTGATTTTGTGCTGTCCTGGGAGGAGTTTCAGTTGGGACCAAAAGGGGTTTCGTCCAGCTGGACACCTGTCCTGGCTTAGGAAAGTATCATAAAAGAGTTCAGTTCTCCTCTTCCTTTAAAAGATAGTTGCTTTCTTCACAGAGGTTAAACATCCACGAAGGTTTCCACTTCCTGCAACCCTGATGTTGCTCCACAGCTCTGAGCATCACCTACTTAAATACCACATTTCACATGAACAGCAACAGTTGGCGTCAGCGCTGCTCTGATAATCAACGCAACATTAATGTTCTCCTCCAGTGAACAAACTCCCGTCTGTCGGGAGTCACGGAGCGGATGACCTGTCAGGTCGAAACCATGACGATCAAATAGTTTCAATCATTCCATCCTTTTGTTTTTTTCATATTTTATTTTGAAAAGCCATCGGTTTCCTTCAGAAAGGGTTCCTAGACTGAGAGCCCAACCAGGCTGCCGGTAGAGGCTGTGGTTGCTATAGAGACGGGAGGTAAACTTCATGAATTTTGGAGGTGTTTCTTTTCATCTTTGTTGGACCATTAGAGAAGATCCAATTAGAGCTGCTGCAGATGTGAGAAATGAGCAGAAAAACACAATCGATACAACAGTGAGTCCACCAGCTGCCCTGTCCATGCTGGGCTCTCTTTAACACACACACACACACACACACACACACACACACACACACACACCCTCACAAGGTGGTGCGAGGCCAGTGAGGTGGGGAATATTGACGTCGGCCATATTGATCGAGCACCTGTGGAGTTTGTCTTCCCGTGTCCTGCCAGTCTTTGACTCGTCCAGCAGACTTTAAAGAGCGTCCAGTCTTTGGAAGCACACCAGATGTGAGGAAAAGGCCATTAAAGAGCTGAAGGCTGAGTGAGGCTGCATCTACGCGCCGACACAGATGTAACCAACGAGGTGGTTAACGAAGAGCAGGAAGAGAGATGGAAGAGCTCCGATCAGCAGAGCACAAGTCAGTGAACACGCAGAAATGTGCACGTATAGCAACAATATGGGACGTCCAGTTAGGACCGAAGTCTGGAGCCACCATCTAGGTCTGCTCACAACCCCACTGAGGCTCCAGGGGAAAGAGGAACCAGGAGGTTGGGGATTGGAGAACCTTGGAGTAACATGTTCACAGGAGCAGGAGGTGCTGAGGAGGTGGACAGCAGAGTTCTGGATATACTGACCTTTACTGAGGGCTTTGAAGAGGAACATGGAGAATGCTGTGACGATGCGATGGTGGTGATGTGGTTGATGTGCTGTTAAGAACTTCAGGACTGCAGATTTGAGGTGATGGGACAGGCTGGAGGTCTCCACAGCAAGGCTAAAGTTGTGTCGTAGTTGAGCTGCCTTCATAGTGGTCATAGTGGAGCTGTTTACTGGTTACTGGATTTTCCATTTTCGACATAACAGTAGGATGTAGAGGATGAGGAGGAGGAGACTAGACCCTGAACCCCGGGGGACACCAGGCACCAGGGGAATGTTGAAAGTGAGCCCAGCAGTTCTGCACATGTGAGCTGCAACCCTGTCAACAAGTGTCTCTTTTCTTCTGATCAACCTCAGTTCTTCAGATTCCAATGCTGTATTAGAGCCATTTAAGGAGCGGTTGGGTTGGAAGTTGGCCATTACTTTGATTGAAAGCCTCTGTGATCTTCTTCAGAGACTTATGACAGGACAAGTGGGAGTGTTTCACAAAATGTCTTCTTAAGGATGCAAACCTACCGGTAGTTTGTGTGAGGGCTGGACGCTCGTAAATGTGTGAAACCTCACATAACAAGACGGTTCTGCTTTAAGTGACACTTGTTCAGCTGAATCACCTGTTTCCACAGCTCTGCTCCTCTGGAGCTGAGAATGTTCTGGTCCAGGACATCAGGACATCAGGCGACTGCTCACAATTCACTGAATCCACTGAGTCCTGGGTCACCAGAGTTAGCATTTACATGAGGAATCACCATAAATAACTCAAATATGCAACTTTGCTCCAGGTTTGTGTGAATTCACTCTTTGTAATCTTCACCAAGGCCTCGCAGTAGAGGTGAAGCTCCTGCAGCAGCTTTAATTTGGATATTAAACATGAAAACTAAGGTGCAAAAACAACGAGGACACGCTGATAAATGTCTGGACGGTTGAGCTTCCTGCCGTCCATCCTGGGTTCTGCCAACTGGGAAACACCTGACTGATGTTGCTGCATCACCCAGAGTCGGTGACACGTCTGAGTAAGTGTGGAATGCTAAAAGGTTTGTGAGCCGTCTGTCTTCTTCTGCTCTATTAATGTGGATAAAAAAGCAGGAGCTGCTGACTGGCTGCTCTGAAATACCCGCGGGAGTAATCAATCAGGTTTACTCCTCCGACAAAAGGCAAACTGTGACTCGAATGGCGTTCAATAAAACGGAGCTCCAAAAGACGTGGACGGCAATAATGAGACACGTGTGAGGAAATAACAACAAGTGCTCTTATTGGCTGCCTTCGGCTCAGCTTTACCTGCCGTTCTTCTCTCAGGACCCGTCAGGGGTGGATCTCATTTGCCTGGGCAATAGTTAAAGCATCAATTCTACTTCCTTTTCAGGAGCTGACAGCCGATGGGGTATGCGTGTCCGCGCGGTGGGGAAAAGCCGTCAGAGTGATCGTTACCGGGCTGACGGATCTCTCTGAGATGCCAACTCATTGTGTGAGGACAGAGTTGAGTGAAAGGAGTTAATAGAAGAGCATGTTCACAGGCTCAATTAGAGCTCAGACCTCATTAACCTGCAGCCTGTGAGACACAGGAGGCGGGTCTGGAGGAGGGTCCTCACAAGGACAAGCATTACGTGCCAGAATAAGCAGAGCAGAGCTTTACCCAACCCTGTCCCCCTCTGTCCCCCTCCATCCTCTCTGTCCCCTCCGTCCTCCTCCGTCCCCATCTGCCCCCCTCCCTCCTCTCCAGTCCCCTCTGTCCCCCTCTGACCCTTGTGTCCCCCTGCATCCTCTCTGTCTCCTCCGTCCCCCTCATCCTCTCTGTCCCCCTACATCCTCTCTATCCCCTCTGTTTCCATCTGTCCCCCTCCCTCCTCTCCAGTCCCCTCTGTCCCCCTCTGACCCTTGTGTCCCCCTGCATCCTCTCTGTCCCCCTCCATCCCCCTCATCCTCTCTGTCCCCCTACATCCTCTCTATCCCCTCTGTTTCCATCTGTCCCCCTCCATCCTCTCCAGTCCCCTCCACCCCCCTCTGTCCTCTCCAGTCCCCTCCATCCCCATCTGTCCCCCTCTGTCCTCTTCAGTCCCCTCCATCCCCCTCTGTCCTCTCCTGTCCCCCTCCGTCCTCTCTGTCCCCCTCTGTCCTCTCCAGTCCCCTACATCCTCTCTATCCCCTCTGTTTCCATCTGTCCCCCACCATCCTCTCCAGTCCCCTCCACCCCCCTCTGTCCTCTCCAGTCCCCTCCATCCCCCTCTGTCCTCTCCTGTCCCTCTCCATCCTCTCCAGTCCCCTCTGTCCCCTCCGTCCCCCCCGTCCCCCTCTGTCTGGCTCACCACTCTACCATGTCCATTCCATACCACAGGAGCACAATATACATGCTTCTATAAATATTTATCACTGCCGCCCCCTAAGCGGACTTTGATGGCATCGGATGGATCCGCCTGTGGGGCAAACCCCCCTGATACACTTGGTGTGCAGCTCAGCACCGGAAACATGGAGGCCAGCAGAGCCTCGTCAAGCTATGCTAGCACAAAAGAACACGAACCTTCCTTTAAAAAGTAACTTTAACAATGGCAGCTGCGTCAAATGGGTCTAAACTGGGGCCCAACTCAGCAGCTGCGATGTCTTTGGAATTGTTTTAAATGTGAAAGAAGCCTGATGTTTATGTGTTGGGCTCAAAATAGCGACGTAGCTGAGTGGAAAACCACACAGCATTGTGGGCTCAGTGGTCATCTGAAGGTGGATTTGTGCTGCCCTGTGTTCTGGCATATGTTAATGACATAGGAGCTGTCATTAACGACCACAAGCTTTCACAACGTGTCTTCAGCAAAATGACCCCAGTGGGGCATCTGCTGTGCTGTTCCACCGCTAGTATCCAGTAGGAACAATGCACTGCGAGATCACCTGCCCTTCCGAGCCGTTTTGGTTTCGTCTGGTCGGTGACCAGAAATGATGAGACTGTTGAGATCTGGCTAAAGCCTCCAGGTACCTGCTCCACAGTGGTGGAATAAAGCTGTAACAAGGAACAGCTGGATGTTTTTAATGCCCCTCGGCACTGAAACAGCTGCTTCCCTTTTATTAACTTTAATGGAGGTCTATTTGAACTGCAGCACTACACCTGTGTACCAGCAAACTCTGATCGATATCAGCAAGACAATTTATTTGGTATCGCAATTGAAACGGGATCACGACAACCTCTATTTAATCTGATGTATGTCCATCTGTCCTGTGGCATGTACAGAGCTCCGTCTGTCCAATTGTCCCTCTTTCCATTGACACTAGTTCACTCAAACCCATCCAGTGGAGCGCTCCTTTTCTGTGTGGCCACGCCCACTATGCCCCGCCCCATAGGCCCCGCCCCTCTATGCTCTGCTTCTTCTTCTTGTTCCCACACAGAAGTAAAAGTAACTTCCTGTGCAGATGGAAGTCCATAATGTCCGTTAGTCAGATCTGCCAACACAGCCAATCTATATCTCCATACCCCCCCCCCCCCGCCCCCCGCCCCCACCTGGCTGCAGCATCCCCAGAGGGGCAACCATTATTTGTAGTGCTACTTTGGTTATTCCTCTGGTTCCTGCCACTGCTGAACAGGGAATAAAAAGTGGAATTGGTAATAAAATGCTTGAGCCTGTAATTACCTCCTGTAGCTGGTGTTGATGGTGCTGCCTCCTGCAGCCCCCCCCCCCCCCCCGCCCCCCCCCCCCCCCCCCCAGGGTTTAGACCAGGAATCAGCAAAGCAATGAAGTGGTGCTTTTATAGGTAAACAAAGCAGAAAGAGTTGGAAATTCATTCAAATGCAATATTTCTCATCATACACATCCACACACGTCTGACTGGGATTCATTTGGCTTCCTGATGTCTCACGGTGCAGATTGTTGCCACGGCCGACGGTTGTTTGTGCCGTGCTGGCTGTTGCCTGATGGATCCTGCTAATCCTGTTTCTCAACCAGGAAACAAAGTGTTTCCAGAAAAGCGTGGAGTTTCAGGAGGGGACTTGTTCTGAAGGGTTCTGCTGGGTCTCACAGATTTGCGGGGGAGAAAATCACTTAGGTGAGGATGTTGACTTGATAGGAAGTCTTAAAGATAATCACCGTGGTAACCCCCTCCCTCCGCCACAGGGTCTCTGCTCTCCTGAAAGCTCTTCTGTCAGTTGTCGTCCGCTGCTGTGTTTGGAACCCCTGTCCTACAGACGGACGCGTCTGTCTGTCTGTCTGTCCTGATTGGCTCCCGCGACCAGGATCATTACTGCATCATTCGTTATTCCGTGTTTCTTAAAATACAGACGCATCTCTGAGCAGCAGACGGTGACGGTGTCGGTGTTGGTGACGGTGCTAGCAGCTAGTGCTAGCAGCCCTGCCATGTTAGCTGATACAACGTTTGCTACCTTACTCTTTGCTCTACCACAGAGAAAACCTGGAGCTCTATAGTAGATGACAATTGATTGTTGTTGCTCTTCTGGTGTCTATGCCCCCCCCCCATTACGCTACCTGTGGATATTCACACCACATTCTTCTCACACGTAACCGCTTCAGGTGTCTCCATCTCACACTGAAAGTGAGAACTATTCCCACCATTTTCCCACCTCCGGCAATATATCATCTGTGCCCCGCGAGGTGTTTCCACAGCTTTATACCAGCCTTTTGTGAAAGGTATGTGCTCACCACTAATGTGTTAATTACACCATTACACTGTAAAAACACTGTTGGTTCCTGCACGTGTACGTGCGTGTGGCTAATCCCTGACAGTTGGACCACATCAGGAGTGGGTGGTTAAAAGAGCTGCTAAACTGAGCCGATTGGGAATTAGAAGCCATCACGAGTGAAAATCAGTCCTGAATTTTTTGTCCTCACTTTTGCTGCAACAGTCGATATTTTAGGTGATTCGGGTGTAAGAGACAAACCTCTGACTGTGCTCAAATATTTGCACGGCCTCCTTTACCTTCTGTCCAGATCAGTCCGTTTGTCCACCTTTCAACGAGCATCAACATCTCCAACATCTCACTGAAAACCACTGATAGCCACCATGGCTAAGGTCCCGTTAGCATGCAAACACTCTCATGACTTAAACCAAAAACAGCTTGGTCCTTTCTTATTTATTTCACCCGTGGTTTTTAACTGCTCTGGTGGTCTGGTTCACATCCCATCATGACCCTTTGATGACAGATTGGATGAGGAATTATGATTTTAATGAAAGTGGTTGAGGTGGAACCTGAGAGAGAAGCTCAGTCATTCAGTCATCAATCATCAGGCTGCTCAAACAGCCAGAGCAGAGCTGCTGGGAGGGAGCTTCACCAGGACTCTGAAGAACCAGCCTGCCCCATCGCCTGTCAGATAAACCCAGTCAACTTTCAGGGGTTCACTTTTCTTTTGCTTAGCCGGTGAGTTGTGGAAGCCTCACACCCGACTGAGTTTGGGACATCTAGTGGGAGAACTGGGGCCGTCTGGGAGGTGCAGAAACAGACCAGAACTAAAGCCGCCGAGCCACGCCCACAAAGACTTGGAACCCACCTCCGGATATTTGAGCAGCGGCGCAGTCACATGACTGAGTAGCTGTCTAGCTAGGGAACTAGGCAGGGATCCAAGTAGAGGTCCTGACTGGGAACTAGGCAGGGATCCAAGTAGAGGTCCTGACTGGGAACTAGGCAGGGATCCAAGTAGAGGTCCTGATTGGGAACTAGGCAGGGATCCAAGTAGAGGTCCTGATTGGGAACTAGGTAGGGCTCCAAGTAGAGGTCCTGATAGAGAACTAGGTAGGGATCTAAGTAGAGGTCCTGACTGGGAACTAGGCAGGGATCCAAGTAGAGGTCCTGATTGGGAACTAGGTAGGGCTCCAAGTAGAGATCCAGATAGAGAACTAGGTAGGGATCTAAGTAGAGATCCAGATAGGTAACTAGGTAGGGATCTAAGTAGAGATCTAGATAGGTAACTCAGTAGGGATCTAAGGAGAGATCTAGATAGGTAACTAGGTAGGGATCCAAGTAGAGGTCTAGATAGGTAACTAGGTAGGGATCCAAGTAGGGGTCTAGATAGGGAACTAGGTAGGGATCTAAGTAGAGGTCTGGGTAGGGAATTAGTATTATAAGTAAAGGTCTAGGTAGGGAACTAGGTAGGGATCCAAGTAGGGGTCTAGATAGAGAACTAGGTAGGGATCCAAGTAGAGGTCTAGATAGGGAACTAGATAGGGATCTAAGTAGAGGTCAAGATAGAGAACTAGGTAGGGATCCAAGTAGAGGTCTAGATAAGGAGGTAGGTAGGGATCTAAGTAGAGGTCTAAGGAGAGACACTGGTAACCCAGTTAACCAGCTTTGTATCAGCAGGCTCATCTGTGTGTCACGCTGTCCTGTAGACCTGGACCTTCTTTTGGTCTTGAAGTAATCTTTGAAAGTCCTCGGCAGGTTTATCTTGGACACAAGCAGATTGGTTTCCATAAGCTCCTCAGTATTGAAGCTTTCACACACCAACACACAAAACAGCCTGAGGTTTCCTCCTTCGTTGTGCTAAATGTGATGTTTTCGGTGTGTTGCTATGCTCAGTTAGCACATGGAAACAAACTGGAATTTATTCAGTACGTTCACATGGACTGGGGGATCCTGCTTAATGAAGTCCTTGTTTAGGAGATAAATATCAGTACAACACAAATCACACGTATTCTGACATCTGTCAGAGTGAGTCCACTGTGGCTTCTTGTGCGTCTGGCACAAGTTTCAGCTCACACTAATTCGAGTTATTTATAGCAACCGAAGGCAGCGACAATGTACGGGCAGCCTGTTCACCGCTAACATGGGCTGTCATCTTGCTGCCTTTTCTTTTCCATCAAAACATCGAATCATGTTAAACTCTTTATAGAAAGAAAATGAAATATGACTCGTCATTTAGCTGATAAGCCACTGTGCAGATCCTCACGAATGGACAGGACAAGGCATAAAGCTGCCACTGGACCAGTTTGATTTTGGAGTTCCAGTTTACTTATAACTGGGACGCTGGCGACACCCACATGGACCAAGACAAGAACAGGACATTCACTTTTTATACTCAAGTCAGTGTGAACGCCCAGATTCCTGTGAAATGGTGGTTTCAGTCAGCATTGGAGGGCATCATCCCCACCTGCTGTTAAAGAGAGCAAGTCGATGACACTTTTGCTAACATTGATTGGCCCTAGCAACGGCCCAAGACCCAGAACAGGTTGACTCTAGGGCTGAGGACCTTGGTTCAGCAGAGGTCCTGCCGGAGTTTCTTATGGGGCATTTTTGCAGTTTAATGTGATTACAGCCAGTTCAACAATTTAAACAACAGCACAAATATGTTAGAAGCTCTCCAGCATGTGGATGAGGTGGACTAACGTTCTCATTATGTCAAGGTTAAAGCTCCTGTTCTTCTAGTCCAGATCCAAAGTGGTCCAGAGCCCAGAGCAGCCCCTCAGCTGGAGCAAGTTTGAGGTTGTGTAATGAGGATGTGATGGATCAGCAGCAGCTCTTAGCTGTTTGGATCTTTAACTCAAAGCAAAAGATGAGCTCCACATTTACCTGCTCATGTGTACAGAAGGAAATATTTATGTTTGGGTGATGTAGGAGACAGTAGAGGACTCACGTTCTTCACCAAAAGCCCATAGGTAGGCAGACAAATCCAGGACAGGACACTGGGAATCAGGTCCAAATTCCAAACTGATATGAGACACCTGAGCTTAATCAGGCTTCAGACAGAAACGGAGAGGACAGGACAAGATCTTAACGTAGTGCGACGCCATCAGTGGACCTGACCACATGACCTCCTCACATGTCTGAGCCAATGGTGGGCGGAGCCTCTGTTGATCAGGCCACTGGACCTTTGGGGACGGACCTGGAGGACCGGGGGAAGGTGTGTTACTGCTATCATTGGCCTCGTCTCAAAGGCTTCATGGTATCTACGAGCTGTTTGTGTTGCCTCTGCTGTTTAGGAGGCGCTGATGAAGGAAGGAACCGCTCTTCCCTCGCGCTGTGTCTACATGACACACATCCTCTTTTTACTTTACATTAATATTTCATCACATTTTTATGTTTCCAAATGAGCCACTTTGTTGTTGGCGGGTGAGGAGGGTGAGATAAAAGAGGGTGATGCTTCCATGGCTGTAAGCATGGAGCCATCCGGAGGTGCAGAGATGAAAAGAGATGAGGAGAGAGGTAACACATCTCTCCATCTGAGGGGGAATTCTCCCTTCAAGGGTCTCATCAGGATCTCTCCAAATGAAACCATTATCTCGACATTTGTGCCGCAGGCGCTCACTCGCTCGCTCGCTCGCTCGCTCTTTCTCTGCTGCGCTGAACTTTTCCTCTTTGGAGATGTGAGGAGAAGATGAAAGATGGAAGGTGACAGTGGTGGGGAGGGGGTGGGTGAAAGGGGAGGAGTGCCAGAGACGGAGGAGCTGTTGGCGTTCACGGTAACGGCTAATTCACACAGAAGAAGCAGAGATTTAGCTAGCTTGTCATAACAGATGCCTGAGTGCACCCGGAGGGAGCTGTTCTCCACCTGCTCTGCTTCACTCTGAAATGTCTCCTCCAGTGCAGTCCACCCTAATGGACACACACCCACCCACGCACACACACACACGCACACACACACACACACACACACACACACACACACACACACACACACACACACAACAGAGGGAAGTGAATGAGATGGCGAGAGGATGAAACAAATGTGGGTAATTTGAATCCACGTGGTCTCCGAGGAGCCGTAACGCTGCAGCAGTAACGACGTCGCCGTGTTTAACGTTGTTGGGTAATCTCAATAAACATTATTGTTCGAAACAACGGTAAAATCAACATCAAAGCAAAGGCTCTGCAGCATGAATGGTCTTATATAATGAGAACGAAATAAGCTCATTTAAAGAAACTTGAGATTTAAAGTCTAAATCCAGAATTTGGTCAATAAAGTTTGATAGGTTTGTGAGCTTTGTGGTGAGCTGGCGTGATGCTGTGACGTCCTCACAGAACCTTCACTACAGCTGAACAACACAAACACCCTGAAAGAACAGAGCTGCTGGAGAAAGTCAGTGGGGCTGCAAAAACCAGGTGACTGGCCGTGACTGAACGCTCTGCTCCGGACCGGCGTCTGGGCTCAATGAGGGGACAACGTGGGTAGACATGGGGGGACATGAAGGACACAGGCTTCAACAAAGAATCAGGTTTAGCTGGAGCCGAGCTCTCCTGTAGGTCTGCAGCAGAAACATCTGCAGGAGATCTGCAGGTCTGGAGCAGGAACCTCTGTAGGTCTGGAGTAGGAACTTCTGCAGGTCTGGAGCAGGAACCTCTGAAGGACTACAGCAGGAACCTCTGTAGGTCTGGAGTAGGAACCTCTGTAGGTCTGGAGTAGGAACTTCTGCAGGTCTGGAGCAGGAACTCTGTAGGTCTGGAGTAGGAACTTCTGCAGGTCTGGAGCAGGAACTTCTGTAGGTCTGGAGTAGGAACTTCTGCAGGTCTGGAGCAGGAACCTCTGTAGGTCTGGAGTAGGAACTTCTGCGGGTCTGGAGCAGGAACCTCTGTAGGTCTGGAGTAGGAACTTCTGCAGGTCTGGAACAGGAACCTCTGTAGGACTACAGCAGGTACAGTTGCAGCTCCAGTGTTCTTTGTCACTAGTCAAATCTCATCTTTTTGCTGGGTTGGATCAGGCTGGAGAGAGGAATCACCTAAATGAGTGATTGTTTGATTGAGTCTGTCAAAGCTTCAGAAGCTCCAGCACAGCCTTTGGAGAACCTTTGGAGACAATAGTCCATCAGCAGTTCCAATTTTCTTTTATTTCCAGTAACTGTGGACGGTGTTGTGTTCGTCTCCAGGCCGGCTGGAGGAAGTCCTCCTGCTGACCGCTGTTCATCATAAATAAGTCTTGGCTTCATTTTAGAACATCCAGGCTGATAGTCTGAATGATTTAATCCTGGTCCAAGTTCATGGTCATGTGACCCAGAGAGCCTCCGACAACTACAGGAAGCAGCTTCAGCCACCTTTAGCAAACTATCGTCACCGTTACTTTAGTATCCTTTGATCAGCCTTTGATCATCTGAATCTCAGTGGTGTTTCTTTATCTACTGACAATGATAAGAGAACAAAGACTGTTTGGAACCAACTGTGTGTGTGTGTGTGCCTGTGTGTGTTGCCTTGCCCAGCAGCTTTAGTTTAACTGCCCTGGTGTGGAGGGGAAGATGAGAGGGCTGGATGGACACGAGGGGAGGAGGTGAGCTCCTGCAGTGACCTGAGGACCCTCCTGTCAGAGGATTAATGATCCAGTATTGATCCCATTACAGCCGGCTGAGGGCTGCAGCGGAGCCGTGTGGCAGCGGACGCCTTCATTAGCGCCATTGCTGGGCAGAAAGAAAGTTGCTTCCACTTTCATGCCTTGGCTGCGGCTGATCCCTTAAACGGACCGGGATTCCATCACAATGACGGACTCGGGGGAGGGGGAGTAAACGGGCTCAGGAGCGGCGTGACCTCGACCCCTCGTCTGCCTCATTTTTCCCCTTTACTCCAGATGATATCGCACACTTGGCCGAGCAAAAGAAAATCAATATTCCCCCTCCAAGTTCACAGGCGGAGCTGCTCATTAAAGAGCGGAGGAAACGGCGGCGCTGAGCGCATCGGCTCTGCCCGCCGGAGTTAAGCTGCGGGGATTGTTATCATTGTTAAGCAAATAGATCCACGCGGGGGGAGAGATAGGAATAATCAGATTTACCGGCTGCATGTCTGCACACCGGTGAAAGCTTCCCCTCGGAGCGGCGGATGCCACCTCAGCACGCCGTTGATCCGCAGGAGGCTGCCAGAGCGAAGCCTCCCTCAGACCTGCTGCTCCCATGGATCTGGCCGTCTGTTTCTCCTCTCGCCCCCTGTTTCCTTCAACCTTTAAAGTTGTTGGTAGGATGAAGAGCAGCGGATCGTCACGTGTGTCAGGACGAGGAGCTCTGACTCCACATCAGCTCCGCCCTGTGCTAGCGGCTCTTTTTTAGCCGCCGTCGCCGCCGCCGCCGCCGCCGCCGCCGCCGCCTCTGAGCCAGTCTGTTTGCTGCCTCATTGACATTTGCAGATGGGAGCCGTTCACAAAGGCGGTGACGGAGGAGGAAGGCTGACATTCTCTGCCTCTGCTGGTGCTCCACAATGGCTGAGGAGCACTGACATTTATGAAAGTGCTGAAGTGAGAACTCCTGAGGTTTCCCGTGATGGGCGGGGTGGAACCTCCAAAACTCACCTGTGTCGCAGCGATCCAGACTCCAGAGCAGCAGAATGAAACACTGGCGGGTGAGAATGGGAAACAAAGAGTGTGAAGAGGGTGAGAGCGAGGGAGAGCGAGGAGGAACTGTCAGAATCCTCCAGCGTGCGAAGGCCTCTCTTCTTTGTGAGGCTTCCTTCTCCCACAAGAGCAGGCAGCCTTCTGCTGTTGATCCTGCATGAAAAAGGTACAAAATGTTCTGCACAAACAGACCCATGAATGATAATTCAGCAGAGCCTGCGGAGCGTTTCCTCACAGTCCCAGAGACAGAGGAAGAGCCTTCAATAACCAACATTTCTGCTCAATTTCAAACACTTAACAAAAAGAAACTGGCTGCTACAGAAAAACCAGAGGCTCCTGTGGGAAAAGCACCCAGATCCAAGCTCCGCAGCAGGATGGAGAAAGTCTGGAGGAACGTCAGAGCCAGAGCAGCTCAGAGCTGTTCTCACCAGGCTCCTATCAAAGGAAGTGGATGAAGGATCTGGTTGCAGGTCTGGGCTGAGGCTCGATGGTGAGGACCAGTGGCTCCAAATGTTCTCCGTGAACTCTCTGCAGAACGAGGCCACAACGAGAGCTGCCTAATCAATAACGAAGCATCTATTTGCTCTAATAAGTTGATCTGAAGTGTTGGTCAGATCCCCCCCCCCCCCCCCCCCCTCCCGGCAGCTGTGGTGCAGATGCAGCCGTGGCCATAAATCATCTTCACACAACAGACAGGAGGAGCTTCAGCAGGATCTACGTTCATGTTCTGGGAGGGAGAAAATTGAGATGGATGATGTCGGCCGTCTGGGAGCCGCCGGCCCAAAGACCAGGGGCTGGTTCCGTGGTCGCTTCGACCCTTCGGGACGACGCCTCCGACTGTTTCCTTCCCCCTCTGAAGGGTTGGATGGATGGAGGAGGGTCTGGTCTAACTGGGACATGAACGGATTTAAACTGGTCGCGTTTGGTTCAGTCCCACCACGGTCATGTGATTCCTGTTGGTCACCTAGCAGTCCACGTGTCCAGGTGTGTTTTTGTGGCTCTGCCGTCGTTTCCATGGCGACCCATCCATCACAGTTCACTGATGCTTGTGGAGTGATTATTTCCATCTCAGCCTTAATAAAAAAATACAGGCGCATATGAGAGAAAAGAAGCTGCAATATGTGTAAATAAGACGTGATGATTTCCATCTGTCTGCTCATCCGTGTGGACGGAGGCAGCTCACGGCTTCACGTGGTCCGTCTGGACGTGCGTCTGCGCGTCCATCAAGGACTGATCAGGCTACAGGTGAATGACGGTGGAGTCCTGCTGCCTTCAGAGCCTCTGACATCACCAAGGAGGCGCGTTCCTTCTGCTGAACTCCTGAACCCTTTGGATCTCTCACCACGCGCTCACAAAGGTTCCAATCAGAAGAACTTTCTTGTGTCCAGAACTTTATTCCCACCGGCGTCTCCGGATTCATAACGTACTTTATTTTGAAACGAAACCCGTTTTTATTTCTGTTTGCGTGTTCCGGAGCGTGCTGGGTCCTCGTTATTTCCTAGCTGATAGCTTCAGATGCTATCTCTGTTAGCTCTTCAGATTCTTCAGCGCCGTCCAGATCCGTCTCCTTTGACTGGAACAGATTCTCAGCAGGAAAATCCACAACTTCTCATGTGTGAACGGAGCCGCTCGGAACGTTCAGCTTTCCAATTATAGTACATCCCCTTTAACTGATGCTTATTAATTCCCTCAAACTCATTATGGGATGCAAAACAGGAGTCTCCCGTGTGGTGCATGCTAATGTCGGCAGTGCTGCTGTCAGAGCTGCTTCTGTGTGCACGTTTGCTTCAAACGTCACCGCTCAGACAAATAAATGTCCATGAAAAGGCGAGTTTCAGCGGCTGTGAGGCAGCATTGATCAGAATCTGTGGTAATCGCTTGTGACAGGAGGGAGCCGCAGTACTTGTGTGTGTGGATTACATTGTGCTCTTGAAGAGGGTCCTACAGTGGAGTAAATAAAGCTGGTGTGACTGACACTGAGCCGCCGGGGCCGGGCCACAGAGCTCACCCAAACAAAACACTTCAATCTCTAACCGTTGCTCTTCGCGGCTCCCTGAGGGCTCCATTGATTGATTCTCCGGCCAATCAGGGAACATTGATCTCAGAAGCCCCTCGCCCTCCCCCCCTCCCCGGCCCCTCCGGCCCTCGCTGTGTCCATTCATCTGCTGGCTGTCAGAAGTGTTCAGAGCAGAGCCGAGAGGAGCGCTGAGCCCTCAGAAAAGGCTCCGCAGCTCCTCCACCTACAGGAGGCTTTCAGCTACAGCAGCCTCAGGTGCACGGCAGAGACTGGCGTTACGGACCCGTCCTGTTTACGCTTGACAGTCAGATGGTTACGCTGTCCTGCGCAGCGGTGAAGCTAGCAGCATTAGCATCTGAGGACCTGTTCTGGTCGGACAGGTTTACGTTGTCAGTTCAACTCATCTCATGTGATGAGAAGAACAAGCGAGACAGAAACTTGAGTTTACTCCTGCGTTTAAGTACATGTAAATTTAGTGTGTGTGTGTGTGTGTGGTGTGTGTGTGTGTCCGTGTGTGTGTTCATCTGTCACTTGGTGTAGCCTGTAGTGAGGCTGGGACACTAGAACCCCACCACACTGATCCCAGCAGCAGATGGACAAAATGGGGGGTGTCAACCATCTCCAGGACAACCAAGACTCCGCCCCCCAGATAAATGGCCAAAGACCACTGATCAGCACCAGCTGACCAGACTGTCCCTGAACACCTGATGGATTGTTGTTGAAGGTGTAGACCTAAAAGCAGCCTGTTCTCCTTGGGTCTGGCCACAGTCCCATGAGTTCAGGTTCCTCATGGGGTGAGCAGCAACACTGAGTAGGCCAGCAGCTCCGCCCTCAACAGGAAGTCTCCACATCCTCAGAGGAACTTTATGTCCTGCTGGAAGAAGGGCGATAAGACTGGTAACAGACTGGTCGAGCTGCTGTCCTCTGGTGGACGGTACCACAGCAGACTCAGGACCAGTTTCATGCCCCACACCATCGAACTGTTGAAGTCTGAGCCCAAACACCGTCGAGCAGTCACCTCTGACCAGGCACATTCCTCTGACCGTTTGCTAGCTTCTGCTCCGACTTGACCTTCTTAAGTTGGAGTTGAGACGTGAGAACTTCATCATGGGTGATGCTGCTGTCAGTAAAAACCTCTTGAATCATGAAAACTGGACACATGCTAACCGTACAGCTAAGTGAGCTAACAGCAGCTAATATCTTGCAAGTGAAAACATTTGGTGGTTGCTGTGGAAACGGATGAAGAGTGCTCTGTTTTTGTTGTTCCTGCTGGAGGCTTCTAACAGTGGATCCACCTGTGTTTGTCTTTGACAGGTGGGATATTTGAGTCCATCGAGAGCGGCCCGTCCGGCGCCGAAGAACTAGCCTTTAAATTTGCTTTAAACACAATCAACAGGAACAGAACCCTGCTGCCCAACACCACGCTCACCTACGACATCCAGAGGATAAACATCTACGACAGCTTCGAGGCCTCCAGGAAAGGTATTTGTGTGTTTCACCTGCGGGGCTGACGGCAGGATCAGCCTGTGCTGCCGTCCGTCTGGCTTCAGGTGTAAATATGAATATAAATATATACATATGTGTTGCTACTGCGGCGCTGCTTTGCATTGTAAATGTCTCCTGTTGCGACGCTCGCAGGCTGCTGCAGCCTTGATTGTGACAATTATAATCAGGCGAGGGAGGAATAGCTGAGCGCTCCAAATGTAAACAGAAAGAATTGATTTGCTTCAGGTAGCGACTCAGCTGCAGTAATTCAAAGAGCCATTTGGCCCCCGGAGACACCCAATAAAAGCACAATAATCTATCACTTGTGTGTGTGTGTGTGTCAGGCCGCCACTCCAACCTCTTATCAATTATGGATCGGTGATTAGGCCAACTAGCTCTCAGCTAAAGTACAGCCGCGCTAACAGCGTCGCTGGTTTTACCTCCGTCAGATAAAGCTGGTGAAAGAGACAATACTTGTAGGACAGCTAATGGCTAAACTAAAGGGAAGCTAAGCACTATCAAGTATTCATCAAATCAGCAGCAGTGCTGTCGTCGTGGAGACCAGTGTGACGGGAGGCAGCAGGTCAGAACATTATTCAGCTGTTTAACATCTTTAGCTCAACCGAATAAACCACAACAGTGCCACCAGGTCACATGACAGCGGAGGGGCTAACGACTTGCTAATCAGATTTACAGTGCTGATGTCTGTGGTCATGAGGTCAGACGCGAAGGTGTCTGCATGGTCACGTCAGAACCATCATCCTGGCGCTCTGGGGGCACCCCGTGATAACCCAGCCTGTGCTCCTTCTCCAGCTTGTGACCAGCTCTCTCTGGGGGTGGCGGCCATCTTTGGGCCGTCTCACAGCTCCTCGGCCAACGCGGTTCAGTCCATCTGCAACGCCCTGGGGGTGCCGCACATCCAGACCAAGTGGAAGCACCAGGTGGCGGACAACAGGGACATCTTCTACGTCAACCTTTACCCAGACTTCTCCTCTCTGAGCCGGGCCATTCTGGACCTGGTGCACTTTTTCAAGTGGAAGACGGTGACGGTGGTTTACGACGACAGCACCGGTGAGAGGGCGACGCCCTTTTCTGATGTTTGATCGCAGCTTTGAAATCAGAATCACAGCCAGGAGCAAACCTCCGTGAGAATCAAAAGGATTTTTTTTCTCCTTTCAATCAACTCAAATTATTACGACTTTTTTTTAAAATAAAAAGACAACAAATAAATCTTTCAGTGAGCAGATAATCAGGGCTGATCAGAGGCTTTGTGGTTTGTTGTGCTTGACAACCTTGGTGCTGGAGTCCAGGTCAGCGGGCGACAGCTCAGCCAGCAGGCTGGGAACAGGCGCCATATGATGGTTGCCAGCCCGCAGATGGGCCCCGAGGCTCCCCAGAGCTCCCAGCCTCACACACACACTGGGAATACTTTGTTAGTATTCAGGCCAGATGAAGCCAGTGCTTCACACAGTTATGCTAATTGTGTGTGTTCATTTTCAAATGAGGCAAATTAGCAACACAACAGCCAAACAGCGGCGTAAAAACGCCGCCTGGGCTGGTTTGTTGGACACGATTACGGTTGCTGTGTCGTCTTTATCATCGTTCATGTGCTGGAGGCACAAACTCAGCTAACGTGCACGATAGATATCACAGGAGCCTCCACCAACACAAGCAAAGCTCCCTGTAGGCTGGAACGTTCATGACCACGCCGCCGTCTGTCCTCTTCACTCTTCATCATTTCATTATTGTGTCTAAGGAAAGAGGAGGCGCCATTATTAAAAGCAGGGACAGAACCTTGTTCCCAGGTGCACGTGTGAGCGGACTCTCCGCCCCAGAGATCAGCGAGCAGCTGGGGGACAAATTGATCGCCATGATTTCATCACCTCTGTTAATCCGCTTGTGGAGACGTCGTTGCTGGTTCACGACGGGGTTAATAGTTGCTTGATTTTCTGTCCTGTGATGGGAAATGAGATCGTTGCTTGAGCAGCCATCGGCGTCACCTTTCCTGCTGTCGCAATTTACACAGGTGACCTGATACTGAGGACAGATAAAAGAGTCAATGAGGGCGAAGACAGAACCTGACTGGACTAGGAATCACGTGAGCCGCAGTGCCCAGGAGGCAGAATGAGGCTTTATCCTGCAGCCGCTCAGGGTCCAGACCAGAGCTTCAGGAAACACTTCCTGGTTGTTCATGATGGAAAAATAGGGTCCTTATTGAGCATCAGGGCCCTTTTGACAACAGCTGAAAGACATCAGCCATCAGCCGTATCTAACCCTAACCCTAACCATCTAACCCTAACCCTCTAACCCTCTAACCCTAACCCTCTAACCCTAACCCTCTAACCCAGGCATGGGCAAATGGTTGGAGGAGCTATGCTAACAGGACTAGCAGCAGCAGTGTTATATGTACGTGTCAGTCGTTCTTTACTGCAGCCATAAAGTCTGAAGTCAACAGGAGTCGCTGCACAGCTAACAGGCTAAATAACAACAGCCGGTTTTACAGTCACGCTTCCTCAGCGGAGCAGCAAATAAATTAGCCTTTGATTTAATGAGTTTAAGCAACTTTTTATTATTTTTATATTATAAGATTTATTTAGTTTTAGTTTTCATTGCTGTTTTAAGATCTACTTAAAATATTTTCTAGCTTCAGAACTGAGATGAAATCAAACCATCGATGAGAAGAATCGCTGCCATGGTTTAAAAAATCAGGATGCTTATTAAATGGAAACGAACGAATGATATTCCCAAACGAGTAAGGAATTATGAGAAATAAGAAAAGATGAAAAGAACCAAAGAACCACCGTCCAGTTTTTACTGGCTGCCTTATGCAGAGGTGCAGACCAGCCTCAGGAGCACGTCCCTTCCAAACCTCTGACCCGATGTTCTGCCCGAAACACGTTCACACAGCAACCGTCAACTGCTCTTTTCACCCACAATGCAACGCTGCATGTGTAGGGCCAATAAGAGCCAAGCACCAGGATGTGCTGAGCCCCTTCACAAAGAGGTTTATCAGCTGGACCGGGAGAGCCTCAGACAGCCCAGAACATGGATCCTGGAGCAGGTGTCCACATCAGCAGCAGCAGCAGAGTCCTGATGGTGCACGGCTGGAGGCAGCCGCGCACGGCGGCCAGGTGCAGCCACGTGTTTGATGAGCGAGTGCAGCAGTCCGACACGTCTGCCTGCTTTTATGGATGTTAGCTAACTAACCGTGAAGCGCAGAGCGGCGCCGCTGCACAGGAAGCTGTTTTTCTGCGATGTCAGCTCAGGTGGCATCAGGCGCTGGCGAGAGTCACAGCTCTCACACGTGCACACACATGCTGGTCCCAACAGGCACGGCCACTCATCTGGAAGTAGGTTTGCTTTTAGAGGGTTTGATTCATTTAGACCTTTAGAAGGAACCTGGATTCTTGGTCCATACATGAAGAAACCGGTCCAGCTGAACCACCAAAGCTTTGAGGAACACGGGACAGAACTGGACAGTTAGCTTAGCTACAGTGGAAAATGATGAAGGCGTTTAGGACCCCCTGAAGACCCAGTTTCTGGCTGATTCTGGATCAGTGTGGACAGTATTGAAATTGGAATGAGGCTAAAGCTAAAGCTGGGTAGCATCACTGACTTCAGAAGAATATTAATGGTCAAAAGTGGAACCATGTGGAGACGGGGGGCAGAGAAGGCTGCACGTGTAGGACCACCGAGGAACCGGTGGAGGCTGATTCTGTGTACTCAGCCAGGAATCAGTGACGGAGCCTTGTTGTTCTTCCTTGCAGGTCTGATTCGGCTGCAGGAGCTGATTAAGGCGCCGTCCCGGTACAACATCCGCTTGAAGATCCGGCAGCTTCCCCTGGAGTCGAAGGACGCCAAGCCGCTGCTGAAGGAGATGAAGCGAGGGAAGGAGTTCCACATCATCTTTGACTGCAGCCACGAAATGGCTGCTGGGATACTGAAGCAGGTGCGTGCACGTCTCCTGTATTCACGAGCACTGCTGTGATGGACACCTCCAGAGGTGGGCAGCACTGAGTCGAGGAGAAGGAGGAGTACTAACAAGACCAATGTTAATAGCTGTTAATAAGATGTTTGTAGCTTGTAATAATGTGTTTTAACTGTAACAACACGTTAATAGCTGGTAATAGCATGTTATTAACAGGTAACAACATGTTAATAGCTGTAATAGCATGTTATTAACAGGTAACAACATGTTACTAGCTGCTAATATCATGTTATTAACATGTAACAACATGTTAATAGCTGTAATAGCATGTTATTAACAGGTAACAACATGTTAATGTTAAACACAGGGAGAAACCATGGTTGACTGAGCTGAACAGAGGCACTTTTGAAACAGGAAGTCAGAACTGTTACAAAATGTGTGTAGTTGTTCAACTACACAGAACAAATGTTGCTCAGTTTAGTGGAACAACAATAAAACATTTAAAAAGTTGAAGTTCTGTCTGCGTTTGACCCTCTGGTGCATGAAGGCGCCTTTATTTTGACGAAAGCAGCTTTTGTTCTGTTAACGGTCCAGTTTTTTTTTTTACGTTTTAAGTTAAAGCTCAATTTTTAAATCCCAAATCTGGTGTTCAGGAACCTTGAAAGGTCCAACAGAATTAAGAAGCCTGAATCTTTCTTGTACTCGCAGGATTTATAAATGATCAAAGAACATTTTCAGTGAAGTGCTGTTCTCCAACGATTGGTCGGAAGCTGCAGGACTGCGTCATTATTAATGTTCTGCTCCTGAAGGACTGATGTTCTCATCACACCACAGCTGGAGGACCTCCTCCCTCATGGATACCTTTAGCAGAGCAAACCCTAACCACAGGTAGCACGCTACACAGCTAAGTCTCAGAGCTAACCAACAGTCTGACCACAGTTTAAGGCTTGGTCTTTGGTTTAAGGACCAACACCGGTTGACCTGCTGACCAGGGGAGACGTAAGGTCGGAGAAGGTTAAGACCACGACGTTTCAAAACAAATGTCAGAATATAAAAATCAATACAGAGACGAACAGGAGGTCAGTGAGGTGAGCCTAAAAGCGTGATAAATAAATGCGCTCTCGTTGTTTGGGTCCAGTTGCAGCCACGTGTTTGATGAGCGAGTGCAGCAGTCCGACACGTCTGCCTGCTTTTATGGATGTTAGCTAACTAACCGTGAAGCGCAGAGCGGCGCCGCTGCACAGGAAGCTGTTTTTCTGCGATGTCAGCTCAGGTGGCATCAGGCGCTGGCGAGAGTCACAGCTCTCACACGTGCACACGCATGCTGGTCACAACAGGCACGGCCACTCATCTGGAAGCAGGTTTGCTTTTAGAGGGTTTGATTCATTTAGACCTTTAGAAGGAACCTGGATTCTTGGTCCATACATGAAGAAACCGGTCCAGCTGAACCACCAAAGCTTTGAGGAACACGGGACAGAACTGGACAGTTAGCTTAGCTACAGTGGAAAATGATGAAGGCGTTTAGGACCCCCTGAAGACCCAGTTTCTGGCTGATTCTGGATCAGTGTGGACAGTATTGAAATTGGAATGAGGCTAAAGCTAAAGCTGGGTAGCATCACTGACTTCAGAAGAATATTAATGGTCAAAAGTGGAACCATGTGGAGACGGGGGGCAGAGAAGGCTGCACGTGGAGGACCACCGAGGAACCGGTGGAGGCTGACAGAGTTTCCTGATTCTGTGGACTCAGCCAGGAATCAGTGACGGAGCCTTGTTGTTCTTCCTTGCAGGTCTGATTCGGCTGCAGGAGCTGATTAAGGCGCCGTCCCGGTACAACATCCGCTTGAAGATCCGGCAGCTTCCCCTGGAGTCGAAGGACGCCAAGCCGCTGCTGAAGGAGATGAAGCGAGGGAAGGAGTTCCACATCATCTTTGACTGCAGCCACGAAATGGCTGCTGGGATACTGAAGCAGGTGCGTGCACGTCTCCTGTATTCACGAGCACTGCTGTGATGGACACCTCCAGAGGTGGGCAGCACTGAGTCGAGGAGAAGGAGGAGTACTAACAAGACCAATGTTAATAGCTGTTAATAAGATGTTTGTAGCTTGTAATAATGTGTTTTAACTGTAACAACACGTTAATAGCTGGTAATAGCATGTTATTAACAGGTAACAACATGTTAATAGCTGTAATAGCATGTTATTAACAGGTAACAACATGTTACTAGCTGCTAATATCATGTTATTAACATGTAACAACATGTTAATAGCTGTAATAGCATGTTATTAACAGGTAACAACATGTTAATGTTAAACACAGGGATAAACAATGGTTGACTGAGCTGAACAGAGGCACTTTTGAAACAGGAAGTCAGAACTGTTACAAAATGTGTGTAGTTGTTCAACTACACAGAACAAATGTTGCTCAGTTTAGTGGAACAACAATAAAACATTTAAAAAGTTGAAGTTCTGTCTGCGTTTGACCCTCTGGTGCATGAAGGCGCCTTTATTTTGACGAAAGCAGCTTTTGTTCTGTTAACGGTCCAGTTTTTTTTTTTACGTTTTAAGTTAAGCTCAATTTTTAAAATCCCAAATCTGGTGTTCAGGAACCTTGAAAGGTCCAACAGAATTAAGAAGCCTGAATCTTTCTTGTACTCGCAGGATTTATAAATGATCAAAGAACATTTTCAGTGAAGTGCTGTTCTCCAACGATTGGTCGGAAGCTGCAGGACTGCGTCATTATTAATGTTCTGCTCCTGAAGGACTGATGTTCTCATCACACCACAGCTGGAGGACCTCCTCCCTCATGGAGACCTTTAGCAGAACAAACCCTAACCACAGGTAGCACGCTACACAGCTAAGTCTCAGAGCTAACCAACAGTCTGACCACAGTTTAAGGCTTGGTCTTTGGTTTAAGGACCAACACCGGTTGACCTGCTGACCAGGGGAGACGTAAGGTCGGAGAAGGTTAAGACCACGACGTTTCGAAACAAATGTCAGAATATAAAAATCAATACAGAGACGAACAGGAGGTCAGTGAGGTGAGCCTAAAAGCGTGATAAATAAATGCGCTCTCGTTGTTTGGGTCCAGTTGCAGCAGCATTTTGGACCAGCTGTACTCAGGAGTCTGGGTCAGGCCAACATAGAGGGCCAGGACCTCAGGTGGACATCAACAGGAGCCCAGCAGTTGGCTGTACAGGAGGTCTGCAGGAGCTGTACAGGCTGTAGACGTTTGATGGTGATTGATGCCCAAAACTGCTGCCATGGCAACAGTGCCTTGATGTCAGCAGTGTGCTCTTATGGTGAAGAGGTTTATGTTAGGACCGATGATCCCATGGCAACAGAAAAAATGCCAAGTTGCGTCAACATGTAAACAAACAGTCCACAAGAGACTGTTAGACACACACACACACACACACACACACACACACACACACACACCATGTGCCAACTCTAACCTTTTGTTATTTTTACCTGAGTACTTTTTGGGAAAGAGTAGTTTTAACATCATCAGCTGTGATCCTTCAGAATGTTCTGTCTCTCTGTCTCTCTGTCTCTGTCCCTCTGTGTCCCCTGGTGTTTGGACAATGTCTGCATTCATGTCTAAGTGTGCTGGTGTCTCCTGCAGGCTCTGGCCATGGGGATGATGACTGAGTATTACCACTACATCTTCACCACGCTGGTAAGTGGCGGGCGAGGAGCCGTCTCACTGTCACGCCCAACCTCAACACACAAACATCAATCCATCATTCCTGCTGTGATCCACAATGGATGGATGGATGGATGGGTGGATGGGTGGATGGGTGGATGGATGGGTGGATGGGTGGATGGATGGATGGATGGATGGATGGATGGATGGATGGATGGATGGATGGGTGGATGGATGGGTGGATGGGTGGATGGATGGATGGGTGGATGGGTGGATGGATGGTGGGTTGATGGATGGATGGATGGTGGATGGGTGGATGGATGGGTGGATGGGTGGATGGATGGTGGGTGGATGGATGGATGGTGGGTGGATGGATGGATGGATGATGGATGGATGGATGGGTAGATGGTGGGTGGATGGATGGTGGCTGGATGGGTGGATGGTGGGTGGATGGATGGATGGTGGCTGGATGGATGGATGGATGATGGATGGGTGGATGGTGGGTGGATGGATGGATGGTGGCTGGATGGGTGGATGGTGGGTGGATGGATGGATGGTGGCTGGATGGATGGATGGATGATGGATGGATGGATGGGGGATGGATGGATGGATGGATGGTGGGTGGATGGATGGATGGATGGTGGGTGGATGGATGGATGGTGGCTGGATGGATGGATGGTGGCTGGATGGGTGGATGGTGGGTGGATGGATGATGGTGGCTGGATGGATGGATGGATGGTGGCTGGATGGATGGATGGTGGGTGGATGGATGGATGGATGAATGGATGAATGGATGGATGGATGGATGGTGGGTGGATGGATGGATGATGGATGGATGGATGAATGGGTGGATGATGGATGGATGGAGGATGGATGGTGGATGGATGGATGAATGGTGGTGGGTGGGTGGATGGATGGATGGATGGGTGGATGGATGGATGGCTGGATGGATGGATGGATGGATGGATGGATGGGTGGGTGGGTGGATGGCTGGATGGTGGGTGGATGGCTGGATGGATGGATGGCTGGATGGTGGGTGGCTGGCTGGCTGGATGGATGGATGCTGGATGGATGGATGGATGGATGGATGATGGATGGATGGTGGCTGGATGGATGGTGGGTGGATGGATGGTGGGTGGGTGGGTGGATGGCTGGATGGCTGGCTGGTGGATGGATGGATGGATGAATGGATGGATGGATGGGTGGGTGGATGGATGAATGGTGGGTGGGTGGGTGGATGGATGGATGGTGGCTGGATGGCTGGATGGCTGGCTGGCTGGGTGGGTGGTGGCTGGCTGGCTGGCTGGATGGCTGGATGGCTGGATGGATGGATGGATGGCTGGCTGGCTGGGTGGGTGGATGGATGGATGGTGATGGATGGATGGCTGGGTGGATGGATGGCTGGATGGCTGGTGGTGGATGGATGGCTGGCTGGATGGCTGGCTGGCTGGATGGATGGATGGCTGGCTGGATGGATGATGGATGGATGGTGCTGGATGGATGGATGGATGGATGGCTGGGTGGGTGGGTGGATGGATGGTGGATGGATGGATGATGGTGGGTGGATGGATGGATGGCTGGATGGCTGGATGGATGGGTGGGTGGGTGGGTGGATGGATGTATGGGTGGGTGGGTGGGTGGGTGGATGGATGGATGGATGGATGAATGGATGGGTGGGTGGGTGGATGGATGGTGGGTGGATGGATGGATGGATGATGGATGGGTGGGTGGGTGGATGGATGAATGGATGG
This sequence comes from Takifugu flavidus, assembly GCF_003711565.1. Lineage (NCBI taxonomy): Eukaryota > Metazoa > Chordata > Actinopteri > Tetraodontiformes > Tetraodontidae > Takifugu > Takifugu flavidus. The sequence goes on from NC_079529.1 coordinate 12,209,026, forward strand.
GTGGATGGATGGATGGATGGTGGGTGGATGGATGAATGGATGGGTGGGTGGATGGATGGTGGGTGATGGATGGATGGATGGCTGGATGGTGGATGGATGGATGGATGGATGGATGGTGCTGGATGGATGGATGGATGGGTGGGTGGGTGGCTGGATGGATGATGGATGGGTGGGATGGATGGATGATGGGTGGGTGGGTGCTGGCTGGCTGGCTGGGTGGCTGGCTGAATGGCTGCCTGGCTGCCTGGCTGCCTGGCTGCTGGCTGGCTGGCTGGATGGATGGCTGGCTGGTGGGTGGGTGGCTGGCTGGTGGGTGGCTGGCTGCTGGCTGGCTGCTGGCTGGGTGGCTGGCTGGCTGGCTGGCTGGTGGGTGGGTGGGTGGCTGGCTGCCTGGCTGGGTGGGTGGCTGGATGGCTGGCTGGTGGGTGGCTGGCTGCCTGGCTGGGTGGGTGGGTGGCTGGCTGGCTGGCTGGCTGGCTGGATGGGTGGATGGCTGGCTGGCTGGCTGGCTGGATGCTGGCTGGGTGGGTGGCTGGATGGCTGGCTGGATGCTGGCTGGCTGGATGGCTGGCTGGCTGGCTGGCTGGCTGGCTGCCTCGCTGGTGGGTGGGTGGCTGGATGGTGGGTGGATGGTGGCTGGATGGATGGCTGGGTGGGTGGGTGGGTGGGATGGATGGATGGCTGGCTGGCTGGATGCCTGGCTGGGTGGCTGGCTGCCTGGCTCGGTGGCTGGCTGCCTGGCTCGGTGGGTGGCTGGCTGGCTGGGTGGGTGGCTGGCTGGATGGATGGTGGGTGGATGGATGGTGGATGGATGGATGGATGGATGGATGGATGGATGGATGGCCTCACCCTACAGACAGGGTTATAGAACAGCACTGTGCTGACATCTGTCACCATGTTCCTGCCAGCTCTTCCTCCCTCATCTGCTCCATCAACACCAACATTGTTCCCACCAGAGCAGAGTGGTGACCTTCGACTCTGAAGATCACAGTCACCAAACTAACAGTTAGCTTTCACCATTAGCATCAAGAGCTAATCACTCATTATCACGCTAAAGTTGCCCTCACACGTTTACGGGACCTGGAATCTAAATCCACTAAATCCAACGACGGTGTTTATCAGCTGCCCTAAAAGTCCTTCTCTCCACTTCTTAATTACAATTCCTCCTTTTCCAGGATCTGTTTGCACTTGACGTGGAACCTTACCGATACAGCGGAGTGAACATGACGGGCTTCAGGATCCTCAACACAGAGAACAGCCAGGTGGCCTCGATTATCGAGAAGTGGTCCATGGAGAGACTCCAGGCTCCACCCAAACCTGACTCTGGTCTACTGGACGGCTTCATGACCGTGAGTCCTCCAGTCAATGAGTGAATGAATCTGCAGCATGAATCAAAGCCCTGGTACTCCAGGAATGGCCTCCAGGGGGCGCACTTCATAAAGAACCTCATTTATCACTTATTCAGACTTGAAAAATGTGTCAGCCGCAAAAATCCCCCCCAAAAGGTTTGTCACACCAGACACCACTTTCCCACATCTGACAAGAGGTTTCCCTGAATCTGTTCCCCCATGGAGCCAGGAGCAGAGCGGCTGGTGCTCATATTGAAGGTGTTTCATTGGTGCTTTGTGACACCTCCTGCATGTGGAAATCAGAATGTGGGCCATAACTGGCTGCTGAGGTTGAATTTTTGCTGGATTCTGTGTCTGACTGTCAGCGAGCGTCCTCGGGGAGGATCCAGGAGCGTGTGAGGCGCGTGCCTGCGGTCAGAGTCGCTGTGATCTGACGCCTGTGTGATCGCAGCGCTCAGTCTGTAATAAATGCTCCTCCGCGCTGCTTTCATAGCGCTCTTAACCAGGAATCCTGCCAAAAAGCCAGACCACCAGAGACCAGACATGGGCAGCCAAATAAAGCGGAGCCAACGAGTGGAGAACAGAGCAGGCGGAAGAGAGCCTCGTATTCCCTGGACGCCTGTTGAGATGTTCAACGTCAGGTGGTTTGGTCGGATTCCAACATGTTTCCACGTGTTCCTGCTGATTGAGAGCAGAGGCTCCGTGTTTCCCAGCAGGAACACGGCCGGGTGTGCCGAGTCCAGCTCCGGCCCCGGGGACCGCCTTACTCGCCACGACCTCCGTTTGTCCCATTTGTGGCTCAATCAATATTATTTCCCGCTTGAGACCACTAATGGACTGAGCGTTAGCCCCGTACTGCTCCCCAACCACAGCTCCCAGCATGCCCAGCAGGCACTGGGATGTCTTACGTCATTAATGAGGGAGCTGGCGGAGCTGTTTAATTGGCTCGGAGCCTCAGCAGGTGAGCTGAAGCGGCTGGTCGTTATTTCGGACCCGGCGACAGCTGAAGATTTATGTGTGCGCGGCGGTGACCCGACTCATCGCTGAATTAATGCTCCGAGAGTTAGAAGGTGGGAATTGACTCATTAGACAAATGGCAATCAGTCAGCGGCTAATGCATATTGATGTGGGGAAAGGTTCCGTAAAAGTCTGATTAATGCTTTCATTTGTGGACCATATTTATGCTCTTGTGTGCGGAACAAGGGAGCCGCCGATGCGCCCCAACATATGGCCCTGATGAGGACAGATGATGCTCGACGGAGGATGGAGGTCTACATGGGGCCACCTCGGCTCCCTTTGTTCCAGGGTCACCCAGCCCAGAACTGCAGGTGTCAGTCCTGATGGCCCCCGAGCTGGGCTGTGAGCTGATGCTCCAGAACCACGTCATCACCCAAAAGCCACTGCTCCGTCAGTGACGGTGACTCTGAGCTGACGTGCAACAGCACGTGCAGTGCAAGTAGAGCAGAATCGACCGGCTGCCCCCTTAGGGAGCCCTGGACCGTCTGTTTCAGGAGCTGCCCCGGCAGCACTGAGCCCCTTCTCCAGTTCTGGAGAGATCAGATTATTCTAGCGAACAGGTAAACCAGACAACAGCCCTGATCTGATTATTGGTAATCGGATTAACACACTTTGATCCTCCCAATACTGCCATGTCAGCGTGAACCCGTTCATCTGGATAATTGTTTGCTAAATTGACTAAAGATTATTCTGAGCCTGTGTTACAAAATGCAGGAAAGGAAGTGACATCATCACCAGGTGAGGCCAAAGGTCATACAGGTGGCTTTAGCCTCACTGATGAGGAGTAGCCCCGGTTTCTGAGCAAACCAGAGGACCAGGACACCTGCTGACACGAAGAGATGGCAACATGAACATGTTTTGGTATTGATTCAATTTCATTGGTATCAGGTGCTGATCCGTGATGATGACTCAGGTCCCGATGGGCCCTAAAGGGTGCTGATGAGTCCTTTTGGCCCTGATAGGTCCAGATGAGTGCTGTTGGGTCCTGATGGGTCCTTTTTGGGTTCTGATGGGTCCTTTCAGGCCCGGATGGGCCCTGATAGGTCCTGTTGAGTCCTGATCGGTCCTGTTGGGTCCTGTTGGGTCCTTTTAAGCCCTTTGGGTCCTGACAGGTCCTGATGGGTTCTGATGGGCCCTGATGGGTCAGTTACTCCTGAGCACAGATCAAACCCAGGTAAAAACCTCCAGCACCACGCTTCCTGTCCTCAATTAATGCAGCACTGCAGAATCCCTGCGTGAGTCGGGACTTTACATGCCCGACAAGGCTGACCTTAGCCGCTCCGTGCGCTCATTAGCATAATGTCTGTCCATGCTAATTGCTTTAGCTGCTGTCTGATTCATTGTGCACGGTGCCAAATTGAAATGCAGCATTAAAACAGGCAGGCGCTACTGTATGTTCCTCATCTATCTGCTTGTCATTAAAACCTGAAACAGAGACATTAATTGTACTTCTGACCCCGAAGTCTTCAAGGTCGTCTGTTAGTTGGAGCTCCTGAAGCAGGCCTGAGTGGCCACAACATTTCTGTTTCCAGGAATGTCTGAGCACATTTAAGTCTGAAGCTTGTTGCTTGAATCTGATCCAAACAGGAAAATGTCCCCCAGCGGGATCCAACATGTTCTGTTAATGAGATTACCAGATGGACTTTTGGTGGACATCCGAATGTTATTTTATTCCTGATACATCAGATCCAAACTCTTCCAACTGTCCTCCTAAATCAGAAATAACCAGGAGAGCTGGTTTGCTGGTGTGTGAGACCGTGTGTGTACTGGTCTCACCTGGCCAGACCGGCCTTCAGAATGGGGGCTGGAGACCCTGATGTGGGTCGGGGTGAGTGAGGGCCGACCTTGGGCAGAGGCTGCTGGCCCTGTCAGCATACAGCTGCGCTTCAGAGGAAGTGACCTCACTCAGCTCTTTGATAATCCGATCACGCTCGACCCGGAGGCCTTTCTGTGCCTTGTGTTGCATTGTGGGATATGTAGGACAGGTTTGTTGCAGCTTCTTCCAGCTGAGTGTCTTTATTCCTCTTCTTCTCTGTTTACATCAACGTGACTCCGCCCCTCCACCACTTCCTCAAAGTATGCAATGACAGACCATAATAAGCTGCCCTCACCTGACTTACTGCCAGGTCTACAACCCATGGTGCAATGCTCCTGGGTGTTCACCTGTCCTGCTGATTCTGAGCTGCTGTGGGAGCCGGCCTGGTCCAGACCCGACGGGGTCTTCCATTGGTTCTTTCTTCATTATCTCTTTGCTGGAAAAGCTCATCAGATTCACTTGAGTGTTACAACCATTAGTCTTGCCGCCCGTGTGTCTTAGTCACGGGACAGCGGATTCTGCTGCTGAAGCAATATGCCGCGGTTCCGCTGCCAGTAACGTCTGCAGTCCAGTCCGGGCCCGACCATTAGCGCCTGAAGGAGTGAAAGTCTTTTTAATTAGGAGAGCTCTGCTGTAAGACTCATTTGCATTGTTTCCAGCATGAAGAAACGTTCCATCTGCATTTTCCTCCCTGCAGAAACTCGCAGGTCCGACACGTTAACGGCGGCTGCTGCCCCCCATCCTGGAGGAGTTGCAGGGTTCAGCAGCGCCGGATGCATTGTGGATTCTGCTCCACATCAGGAGATTAGATGCTTTGAAGCTTGTTCACCATGTTTAGTACGCTGAGTGGAGGCAGAAGAATTGGGGGGGTTCAGATGTTTGATGTATGGAGGCGTCCACCAGCCTACACAGCAGGGATGTCGAACATCCTGGGTTCTGCTCGGGAGAAGAGAAGACCCGGCTGGATTGTGGAGGACTGGTTCTGCTTCAGAGCTAGTGAAAGAAGTTAAAACTCCTAAAATGAAACGGGGATGTTTTTACCTTTGTGTTATTATTTCTCTTTGTGACAAACCAAACTGAGCTGAAAGTGCACTTACAGGCTAATTAATGTTGAGTCTCTTCCTAATCCCGATTAGCCTCGGACGTGTGTGTAGACGGTTGTTGATCAGAAACCAGACGGGGGTCATTGCCTGATGCTCTTCAGGGCACCACCAGCACTGAGGCAGGCCGCGGTGCGTCACCGGGGGAGGGGGGATCCAGCAGTGAGGATGAGTCAGACGCCGTCTGAAGATATTCACACGCTTTAGATTAAATGAAGCTCAAAGCTGAGGCCCTGGGGCTGCTGCTGTCGTTCCTCAAAGTGGGCGAGCGCTCTGCTGGCATGCTGCTTTTTTAGGATGAGGATTATCAAAGGCTTTCTTCACACCTTCACTGAGGGCCTTTCGGCAAAAAAAAGAAGTGGTTGTGGTTTACGGACTCTTCCGGACCTTCGATCTCCTGGAGACACATTTACGGGTCACTCAGGGTTGAGCTCCTCTCTGTGCAGTCGGATTAAAAACGACTTGCTCAGCATCTCAGATGTGTGGAGGACTCTCACACTGGGCAGCCGCGCCGTAGCCAAGCACGCCTCCCCGCTAATGTCTGGATCATTTGGCTCGTGCGAGTGCCTCCCGCCCCTGCACCGGACAGTTGGAAGAGCTGCGCCTCAGCAGGTGCAGGTGGTCACACGTGTGCACGGGCACAGATATGTGTGCTTCTTTCCTTGTCTGCTACGGTCGTCTTCCACCTATAAAGGCTTAACTCACACTCCAAATGATTTGGCTTCTTTCATGTCAAAGTTAAATTAGATGTATTGTTATTATTCTGATTCTTGCTTGTAAAGCTTCTCATGGGCCAGCTCGCCGTCCACATGCTCCCGTAAGTGGACTCAGCTGGGCCATGTGGGGTGGTGGTCCGGCTACGTCCATTCTAGACCAGCTCTGGCCCCACTCAGGTGGTCTCCACTTCACCAACTGTGACTCTGCTCTCATCAACTAGCTGGGCTGAGCTCGCTCAAACTCTTCAAAGGGGAATAGTCATGCAAACTTTGACACTCCATCTCAGCTCCATCCATGAGCACATGCGCAGTCAGTAACCGTCAGATTTCCCGTCTCCTGACTGACTTTATACCTTGAATGCTGCATGCAAGGCTGATTCACAGCCTGGTCCCTCCAAACCCAAACCTGCGACTGTTTGGTTTTTTTATATATAACCAAAGGTCGAGCTGTTCCGGATCTGTTGCTTGTTGGGAGATGTCACATCAATTTTCCCTTCTGTGGTTAGTGTTGAAAGAGGTGTAAATCATACCTGCTGCTGCTGTTGCATGTTGGGGTTCAAAACGACAGCAAACACACCAGCGCTGGAAACAGAAGAGCCCCTTGGATTGGGTTCAAGGTGGGAACTGAGATATTAGAGTCAGATTAGAGATTAGAGTCAGATCTGAGATTTCAGTCAGATTAGAGATTAGAGTCAGATTAGAGATTAGAGTCAGATTAGAGTCATATTGGAGATTATGGTCAGATCTGAGATAACAGTCAGATTAGAGATTGGAGTCAGATTAGAGTCAGATTGGAGATTATGGTCAAATCTGAGATAACAGTCAGATCTGAGATAACGGTCAGATCTGAGATTAGAATCAGATCTGAGATTAGAGTCAGATCTGAGATTAGAGTCAGATCTGAGATTAGAGTCAGATCTGAGATAACGGTCAGATCTGAGATTAGAGTCAGAGGGGCAAAAGCCAATCAGGTGTTGATTGATGTGCTGAGAATAACTTCAGACGTCGTCAGCTGCCCCACCAACAACCGCCTTGATGTGTTTTTAATTGGGCAGATTTGGGTTGTGCAGAAATATTGTGATCACAGAAATGAAATCTCCTCTGGGAACGATTCTGTTTAAAATGAACACAGCAATAGAGACACTAATGATAATATACTAGACTGGAATAGTCATTAATCAGGGTAGTGTAATTACACCAGTACAAGCTGAACTTATTTAAAGGCTGTAAAGAAATTGTCAGTGCATTTGTTGGGGACTATTTTCAGTAGTGGATTAATCCATATTTGCTCCTGTAATTGGGGCAGAGCAGAGATAAATGTGCAGTTGAGTGGCATTAGGCTGTATTACAGCGAGTCCCTCAGAAAGAGGAAGTGGGATAACTTCCCCAGGAAAACAGGACATTTGGATGCTGTCAAGAGGGCGCACGCGGTCGTCTGTTTAAATGATGGAGACACACGCTGGACTTTGGTCTTTTTATTTAAACCTCATAAAGAAGCCAGAGAGCAGAAGATCAATAAAAAAAGAATGAACATGTTTCTGTACAGCCAACTTCCAACTAGCACCCATCAAGCTAACTGATCGCAGTGCAAACAGAAGATTAACCAAGCGATTGTTTTCTGTTTTTAGAAGTGAGACAGGAAATGAGTTGCGGAGACGTGGCTGACTCACATTGGTTTATAGAGTGGCTGATTCCGAGGCTCCGGCAGAGGCGAATAAATGTTAAACTGAAGGACTGAAGGGCTGTTGAGATTAACATCAGCATCACATCAAAATACCTTTAAAGTCTTCTTTATGTTGCTGCTTCAGGAAGCGAGTCCATCCTTCACCACTGGAGGCGCTGTTGAACTCTGCAGGAACCTTTTTGACACGGTCCCTGATGTCCGTTCATGTGGTCCCTAACAGAGAGGAGGGATGTCGCAACAACAGGAAGGATGAAAAGACCAGGATGCACAAAAGAGGATGGAGTAAAGTGGCAGAGGACCGAGAGAAAGCGGGAAACGAAAAAGAAGCATTAAATTTGTGTGTGAAAACAGATGATTTCCCATTTAACACTCCATTGAGTTCCCTGTTATCCTCAGTCCTGTCCGCCACCGTGGAGGCGCCGCAGCTCCCCTGCTTTCACAATAACAACCCTCAAATCATCCAGCCACACACACACACACACACACACACACACACACACACACACACACACATACTCCTAAATGTCTCCACCACAGAGGTTCCTGCCAGGTTATTAGGCAGGCTGCAGGGTGCTGGGTGGGGGTGGGTGAGTCCCAGCAACAACACTCGACCACCCACGCTTCTCTGAAGAGCTCCAGGAATGGACCATGATGGAGTCAGCTGGAGATCCTGTCAACATATGTGGCGACATATGATTGCCCAGTTGCTCCAGCTCACACTGGTACATTCTGCTCGAAGAAAATTTAGCGTGATGAATTTTAGAGGAGTTCCACTGATGAGTCAGATGATGATGATTATGATGGTGATGATTGGTATTCCAGACAACTCATCAACTACCAGGGAAACGAGTCTTGGTTTGATGCTGTAGGACCAGTAATTCTATAAGACATGTGGCGGCCAGGCTGTCCGGTGTCCCGGTTGTCCGGCTCCCTTTACCTCCGCTACCTCATGACAATGGTTGTTGGTGTGAGGCCAGGTCTCCAGAGACAACATCCACTTGGAATGAAGAGCCTGAAAGGATCTGGAAGGAGGCTACTCACATCACTAAAGACTCTGAGTGGCTTTAACATGAAGGATGATTATCAGCTGTAATCTTCAGTAATCAGTGGCTGAGGAAACAAGGCGACCCCGGAGAACGCTAACTCTGCTAATGCAGCTTGTCTTGTCACTTGTCTGTGGTAGAGTTCAGCTAGCAGGGGTGTCCAGACCAGCCTCTCCTCAGATTACCCCTCCAGCGCCTCTGTGAGAACACCAAAGCCCCCTATAACTAGCTTCACTAGTCCACAAAGGTCTAAAGGTCACTGCTGAGGAAGCTCTGCCACCAAGCTCAAGCCCACCCATGGAAAAGGAAGTCCGAAAGTGTTCTAAAGAAGGCAAAAGTCAGGTTTTTGTTCACCAACAGTCTTGATATGAAACTACTGGTAACAGAGTTGAGTTTCCTGTGAAATGAAAACCTCTTAGGGTAGATGGCAAAGGGATGGCCCAGCAAGCCCTGAATCAGCCTGGAGGTCTGCCTGTTGAGAGGGATGTCCTCATTAGCATTGTCTCTCTGGAAGAACGCTATTTCACCTGTCATATGTCCCAGTCGCTTCGCTCTCTAAAATACCAAGTTATTGTAGAGTTATTGTCTGAGAGCCCAAAAGAGTCCAGCAGCTGGGAACCTGCCCAAGTGTTCCCCTGCAAGCATTTGTTCTCAATGAGGGGTCGTAGGGCTTTGTGGCTTGCTCAAGGGCCTCAGTGTTCCAGTCTTGTGTGTCCGAAATCCACCTGTAACTTCAAGATCTTTAATGGAGGCTCATATGTAAATTCTGTCATGTTCAGGAAGCATGTGGACTGTTCATACCCCTACAGCTTGTGTGGCGACACGCCACCTTTTTTATCGATCCCAGCAGCGCACTGCCAAGGTCAGGAGATCCACGAGATTGATGGTAGATCTCAGGCTAGGTTCAGCGTTAGCATTAGCCTAGCTGTGTGGGACAGTGATTCATGACGGTCCACATTAGACACTGACGCTGCCTTTTAGACACGCGGCAGCTCAGTTACTGGGCAACTTTCCTCTGGGACCACTGGGAATGAGAAATGATCCCAGCTTGTTAAACCTGCAATTTCATTTCACTCATATTATTACTCATGATCCTATTGAGCCCTCGGCTAATCGTTTCCAGTCCTCTTGTGCCTCCCTCAGTCAGTCCTGCAGGAAGAAAGAGTTCCACCAGCTCAACCTTCTGCACCTTCCCAGGTCTGGCTGGTGGGGCCACACGGTCCCCCCGGAGGAGAGGGGCATGCTGGTCCTTGTTTAACAGAACAGGCTTCAGGTGCTCTTCAGCTGCTTTATTGCCCTTGAGAACCATAAATGCCCGGAGATGGAATCGAGCAATAAATGGTGGTATTAGTGGAGGAGTTAATAAAAACCCCTTCTCGCTGTCGCTCCTTCCTGATCACATGGAAACCAGCTGGTGACCAGCCTTCTAGAGACAGAAATGAACCACAAGAGTGTTGCTAATGTTCTTCGTGGATATAAAGCGTTTGGGTTTGGTGATTCTTTGCGTTGTCATCACAAAAATCCATCTGAGGAATATTTTTTCAGTTCTCCTGTTATTCCTGTTGTCAAAGAAATCAAAGGGTTTTGTGGAATAACCTTTAGGGAACAACGTGGTCGATAAACAAAGATTGACAAAATGCTGTAAAGAGATCAAAACGAAGCAGAAAAAGCTGCATCAAATATTGAAGACAACCACGTAGAAGGTCAGAGACAAGACGCACAAAGGCTGTGCTGGTTCCTGAGCGAGTCAGACTGATGCGTCCTCCATTATTGATGGATATGTTGTCTTTGATGAGATCTGAGGGATGAGGAGATCATCTGCAGGGGATCTCAGGGGACTTTGTATCCGAAGCACTCACCAATGCTGGACGTGGTGTGGATGCTTTGATTGATGGCTGAGCGGGGCTTCCGTGGTCATGTGTGAGGAAGGCCACGCCTCCTCAGCTACACCACTGCATCTTTTTCCTTTGGGATACGAAGATGAGATAAAAGGCAGACACCCCACTCTGCGGTTGTTCTGGCTTCCTCTTTTTTTGTTCCTCTTGGCTGCTTCGGCTGGTCGTCGTTCGCCTCCCGCATCAGTGGTAAAATCACTATTAACGCGTGACCGTGTTGGCCACGCCCACTCCCCAGTTCTGACCAACCACACACTAGTTTCCAGACAGCAGGTGAGCTAATGAGCTGCGCTGGGATGAAGCGTGGAGGAGAAACTGCTGCTGTAATAATCACTGCTGGTTTAACAGATGGTCACAGTGAAAGTAGTGCACATGAAATCATAAAAGTATTAAAGAGATGACAAGAAAGAAATATGCAAACACTATCAAAAATCCTTAGAAGATCCATATTGGGCTCTTGTAACGTCGTCACCCACTGGTTAACACAAAACGATGCGTCCCACACTTGAGACTTCCTTGTTGTCGATCTGAGGGAGAACACAGTTTCAGGACGGTCAGTCCAGGTCAGGTCCAGGCTGGATTAGCACCTTTAGCACAAGTGGGCGGAGCCATGTCTCTGGTATCCTTATCAGTCACATCTGTATCTAGTTCCCACCAACAGTAGCTCCAACAAGACGTCCTCTGTGTGGCTGTAGGGACAGGTGACCTTGTCCTTCCCAAGGGTCCGTCCCAACGTACACATCTGGACTTCTGTCCATCAGCACATTTGTCCCCGTGACCCGCTCCAGCTTCTGCTGCGCTCCAGTTTCTTCAGCATCACGTGCTCCGTGGGTAGCGTGCTGCTCTCCTGCCGGCGATCATTCAGCCGAGCTCTAATTAAAAGGCTCTTTAATTAGACGTGGTGAAAGTGGATCTGGCTTTGATGGAACGCTGAAAAGCTCCCGCTGATGAAATGCAACTCTGACATTGAAGGACGCTTGTCCTCAGCGTCACCCACCGATCCGCCTTCTCCGTAAATCAGCCGGCGAGGGCAGATGCCCAACACCCTCGCACTCACGTGCACCCTGCAGCACGCGCCTGCTTTAACGTGCACATGCAACTGCGACAGCACACCCACGGGCCACCTCATTCACAGGTCGCTTTGATTTGTGGCGTGCTCGGAGACGTCACAACGTTGTTTTGTAGAACTGGTCAAAGAAGCGTCCTGGAATATCAACCAAGGACGGAAACTCACGCAGAACACAAAGCAGCGTGCTGGGAATTCTCCAGCGTGGTAGCATGTGTAAGTATTAGCATTCATGAGTCCTCAGTGGCATTTTTCATTCAAAATGCTAATAAACTAGCGCGTACGCTCACACAAGTGATCTGACCCAGATGAGTGGAACACAACACTCCACATGCCGACACAAAATTAATAGAGCAGCATTTCCCCAACACGCTCCCATGGCGCGTCTTTGGCGCTCCTCCTCCAGAGATCTCTTAGCGCAGGATTAGCTTTTCTAATTTGTGAAATTTGCATCATTGTTCTTATTTAATCAGACATTGTTTCAAACCGTCAGCCACAAAGAACAGTGTGTGTGTGTGTGTGTGTGTGTGTGTGTGAAGCAAGTTTTCAGCTAACAGGACGCTAACAGTCTATAGCTGCAGCCTTACTGGCTGCTGACTTTACTGGCCTGTTAGTTCTCCTCTCATGCTTCTTTATCTCCCCTATAAATCTTGATGACCACTTCTCCCAGTTCAGGAACTGCAAAGTCAACAACAATAAACAAAAACACGAAGAAGTTACCCTCTCTGTCCCAGTATAACCAGTCATCTACCCTCTCTGTCCCAGTATAACCAGTCATCTACCCTCTCTGTCCCAGTATAACCAATCATCTACCCTCTCTGTCCCAGTATAACCAGTCATCTACCCTCTCTGTCCCAGTATAACCAATCATCTACCCTCTCTGTCCCAGTATAACCAGTCATCTACCCTCTCTGTCCCAGTATAACCAGTCATCTACCCTCTCTGTCCCAGTATAACCAGTCATTGACCCTCTCTGTCCCTGTAAAACCAGTCATTCCCAGTACAACTTTTCTGTCCCAGTAATTAGTCCTTTCAAGTTCTCTGTCTTAGTATAAGTAATACTTCATCTTTCCCAGTTTAACCAGTCATCTTTCTGTAAAACCAATCATTTGTCCAAGCATCGTGGACAATAGGAGTGGACCAGTATCAGAGACCAGTGTTCCTGAAGGTCCCAGGTTGCCGGTTGTGGATGAGTTTTTCACCGTCCACAATGAGTTACAAAACCTGTCAACTTAGTTGAGGTCAAAGGTCAGAGAGCTCAAAGGTCAGATGGGTCAAAGGTCTGAGGGAGCAAAGGTCAGAGCTGAAAGTTATGCAACATTTCTGGACAGTTAAATTCTGTTCATCCTGGAATATTGAGTCACTTATTTAGACTCAAACTGCTGACAAAGAGGAGAAGAATTCCACGAGTTTGATGCTTGAACACCAGAAGTATAAAAGGCCCTTTTGTCTGTGGCTATTTGAGGGTGGAGGTTAGCTCGTTGCTAACGCAGCAGCGGCCTGGCTGTGCTGGCTGTGCTCCTGAGCTGCTGCCTTTGTTTCCTGACTCCATCCCAGTATCCCAGTACAACGCTCAGAGGCCGGCGGCGCCGCGTTAATGGCTTGTAGCGACACGCTCGCTGTCATCGCTATCACTCTCATTGGCAGCTTCAGGACTCATTTCCTGGCATCATTTAGGGGCATGTTCGCTGATGGGATGTGGAGAGACGCATATTGTCATTACAAAGGAAAGCCAGCCGCAGTAATGATTTGGTTTTACACACTCAATTTCCTCTGCTATTGAGCTACGCTATTGTCACACTGTTCTACGGCGTAAACGCTGAGGAGCCGTCGTTGCCGTCCGGGTTTCTTTATTCTGCTTCCTCCTCCTCCTCCTCCTCCTCCTCCTCCTCCTCCTCCTCTTCCTCCTCATCAGTGCAGCTTTTTATCTCTTGGACCCAAAAATTGTTTCCAGCAGCTTTTAATAACCCGGCGGTCACTGGAGCCAAATGTTGAAGTGCAAAGTGGTTCCTGTGGGATATCTTCTGCGAGGGGTTGAAGCCAGCGTGGACAGTGGGGTGATTTACTGTCTCGTCCTGCTCGCTCTCTTCCCAAAGGTTTTAAGTTGGTTCTGATAGAACAACTTTGGCTGCTGACAACTGTCAAAGGGCAATATCTACACTATGCTACGCCGTGCTTTACTGCGCTATGCTAGGAGCATTTTCCCACTGGAACTGCCTGGAGCTGCTAAAACTGAAATCTTCTGCAGTAAATAATAGCTGTGATGTTCCGATGGTCAAGGTCAGAGGTCAGCTGCAGTGTTGCTCAGCTAACTGAAACTACACAATTACAGGTTGTCCACTAGCGGCCGCAGCCACGGTGGTTTCGGCTGAGTCAGATCACATGGTCACGTGTCCTCATTCTCCATCTTGAGCTGAAGGTTCTCATCAGACCCCGAGGGCGATCCAGTCCCACGAGGCACTGAACCATCAGCGCTACCCTGTAGGGTTCCACCACGACTTTATTCACAGAACGTGAAACCTGCGTCGGCAGAAACCAAGCCGTCCAATCAGGACGCAGCGTTCAGCATCATTAGTGTGGAGGCTCCTGGAGGAGGTGGCCTCACACCCTCCAGGGCAGTCGGACTGTTGCGCTCTGCTGCCTTTACTCGTTGCCGCCCCTGCAGGAGCTTTGATTCACCTGTGGAAATTGAGGGGTTGGATTCGGCTTTGGGGACATCGGGGACAGAAGACATGTCACCCAGTCCCATGGTCACCTGCAGGAGGAGCCCGGGTCGCTCTCAGATAACAGCGGCGCCAGCAGCTAGCACGCTTCTGTCTGTCTGTAATATATATTAGCTGCTCGCAGAGTTGCAAATTATCAGCTGCTTAATTATCATTAAAGAACAATTCTGTTTGGGTGGGATCGTTACTTGTTGCCTAGCAACCAGTTGAATGAAACATGTTTTTTGAAGTGGTTTTGTGATTTCGTTGCGTCGCGTTTTTAACTGGTGAACGAAGATGAACTGCTGCCGCTTTAAGACGAAGGCTCCAGACACCAGCAGCAATCAGAATCTCTGCTGAGGGATGGAAGGTTCCGCCCCAACGCCCGAGAGCTGATGGACGGGTCAGGAGGTTCTGATGACCTCTGAGGGGTTCCTGTCCAAAGATGCATGACCATGCATGAGAGGCTCCAGCAGCTCAAACATGGCAGCGTAGCACGCCTGCCTGTCTGTCTGCCTGTCTGTCTGCCTGTCTGTCTGTCTGCCTGCCTGCCTGCCTGCCTGTCTGTCTGCCTGTCTGTCTGTCTGTCTGTCTGTCTGTCTGTCTGCCTGTCTGTCTGTCTGCCTGCCTGTCTGTCTGTCTGTCTGTCTGTCTGTCTGTCTGTCTGTCTTCCTTTAGCCTGGCGCTCTGATCCACAACAGCCATTTGCAGAACGCTTCGTCCATGTGATCAAAGACGCTTCCCTCTTGTCTGTCTGATGACGTTGGCGATGAATCCAGCACGAGTGCACGTTTGTGTGTGTGTGCACGCGTGTGTGTGAGTGTGTGTGTTTGTGTGTGTGTGTGTGTGTGATTAAGATGTGCCCTCACCAGCCAACTCAGCCAACACACACACGCACACACACGCGCACAAACACACACACACACACACGCACACACACACACGCACACACACGCACACACACACACACACACACACACACACACACACACACACTCACCCTGAGGGGCCCAGGCATAACATCACATTATAGAAGAGCCCAAACAGAGGTGCCAGGCTGGCCTGAACTAACAGATAATCCCATCAGCCTGCAGCGGCCTGCGGTCCTAATCTGCCTCATCCTCCTGCTCTAATGGAGCTAATGGAGGAAGAAGTGAGACGTTCTTCTCTTCTCGCCTCACATGGTGACTGTCGTCGGCTCACGCCTCTGTTGCTCTCTGCCGGTGTTTACTTGAACATGGTGTCTTCCATCCATTTGGAGTCATTGATGTATCAGAGAGGAAGGTGAGATGAAAGGAGCCATGGTGGACGTAGACCAGGAACAACTGTTGGCAGGACTGGTCCCTCTGTCCTCATGTTGCATTCATCAGAAGGGTCATCAGAAGTGCTGCGTTGCTATAGATGGACTGACACGTGCACTCACACGTGCACAGAAGGAACAGTCCCTTTTGGTGAGCTGAAGGAGCTTCCAGGTGTCCATGATGTCAGAGGTTGAGGAGAAGCTGCAGCCCCACCAGCAGGCTTTCTGGTACCGCGGTGGCCGATTTAAGATGAGCTCAGCTCTTGGGTGGGTTACTTGTGACCATGAGATGAGTTTGTGTTGTGTTAAGCTCCGCCCCCTCACAGTAGCGCTTAGCTGAGTGTCAGGACTTCTGGTCCACAAAAGCACAAAGAAGCTCATTTTTAATCCCCTGGAGCTGCTCTGAGAGGGTTGAGGTGGCCACAGATCACAGTGGACGCCTGTGGGTAGTCAGTGAAGGAGTAAAGCTCCCCCACCTCTTCTGACTGTCCCTGCTTGTTCCCGAGTGTGCCCTCCTCTCCCAGGCTGTTTATGTTTCAATCAAAGGAGCCAAAGCGGCGTGACCGCGGCTTTACGCCTGACCAGCACACGTCTGCCTTCAGCCTCGCCGCTTCCCACTGCTGCCCTCCTTCCTCCCGATATCACTCCACCCACTGGTGTCCTCAGGAGCCAGGACGTCTAAATTAGACGGAGACGGTTGTGCTGAGCAACTTCAGCCTCACCGCTGATGGAAACCACCAAGAACCTGCAGAACTGCTCCACCCAGAGCGCCCAGCCTCCAGCCTGGACCAGAAAACCGTGTTTAGCTTCACCAGAACGGTCAAACCTTTCCCTTTGATGACGTCATCTCAAAATGGCGTGACGTGTCGTGGCGTGTTGTCTTTCTTTCGTCGGATCCGGCGGTTTTATTCTTTAAAATAAACCTCAGCAGACGTGAGAGGTTTTTCTGCCTCAGCTCTGTTTCTCCAAAGAGCAGGACGCACGCCGGTGTCAGGAAGCGATAACCCCGGCTAGCCCCGGTCTGCCAGAAAGCTATTTCTTGCCACTTTGTTTCCATGGTGATTTTGATGAGCTGGTTGGTGGGGAGTGGATGGTTTGGGGAGGGAGATTTGCAGCTGCCAAGTCAGAGCGGGGAATTTAACAATTCATAAAAGTGTTGAAATCAATCTGAGCTCAGGAGATTTAATAAATCTCTGAGAGAGAGAGAGACCTTTAGAGAGAGAGAGAGAGAGAGAGAGAGAGAGAGAGAGAGAATGACAGAGAGAGAGACATAGAGAGACAGTGAGAGAGGGGCCAGCTCGGAGGTAGAGGAGTGCTCGTCGTCAGGGGTAACGCTCACGCAGGCTGACACAGGGGAAAAGCAGTTTTAGAGTGTTTAGCTTTAATTTCATTCAGCAGTGACATAATTGATTTTAATGAGATGTTTATGGAGTGAAGTGTCGGCATTTTGGAATCATTTGTGATCCTGCCTGACGGGGACTCGTGAGGCTCGCACCAGGGAGCTGCAGCCACAGCTCCTCCAGCACTTATCTCAGCGTGCACGGCTCAGTGCATGTGGCTGCTCCTTTTTAATTAACACCATATTTAATTCAAAGAACGCTTTAACTTTCATGCCACATTTTCACTTTTGTCGCTTTAGCCTTTAAGGCTGCGACCGACTGCTGTGGCTGACTGACAGGCCGAGCTGGTGTGAAGACGTTGCCTCCAGCGTCCCAGTCCCTCCTGTCCTCTGTCCTCTGTCCTCTCATCACGCAGCATCACAGTCAGACCAATAATCAGCCGTAAAAGCGGGGTGTTGTCAGCTTTGAGCCTGTTCAGGTGATGGGGTCCTACCACTGGTCCCTGTGGTGCCTTACAGGCTGTTGCATGACTGATGCTGGACGGACACTTTAAGCTTCCATCTGGGACCTTTTCAACCACCTTATAGGAGCAGGAAACGGTTTCAGCGTCCATCTTTACTGGTACGATGAGATAATAAAGGTCTTAAACCTTAAACTTCTGTTAAGTCACTCATTAAATAGTCTCATTAGTTCTATTTCACCTGTGGAGAACCAGCAATAAATGATTTATTTTGTTTTTCTCCTGACAACAAAGGCTGACATCATTCATTTATCTCGGTCTTCATATATTTGTGAGAACCGACAACATCTAAACAAGGGTAAACAAGTGGGGGGATTGTAGCGTTACCTTGAGAAATAATGATGTTTGAAGCAAAATGATCAAGCAATATTCTATTTGAATATCTGGACTAACCGGTATCTTTAAAGCTCCAGTTTCAATCAAGGCTGAAGGGAGGAAAACGGGAGGTCTGGGATTGTTTTTCCCTCCAGGACTCTTCCACAAACACCTCAGCGCAGCGTTTTCCTGCAACAACGCCGAAGTTATTTTGATTGCTTTTCAATCAAGCGCGAGGAACACTAATTAGATTCTTTAAGAGCAGCAGAATAATTCTCTTCTTCATGGAGCGTGGATGACTGGCACCTCTCTGATAGCTGCTGCGACACTCAGCAGCTTCTATTAAGGAGCTCAGCGCGCATGTGCGCGTGCGTGTGAGTGTGTTTGTGTGTGTGTGTGTATGTGATCCAGTTTACATCCAGTCAGATGATTCCAGCCTTCAGTGAGGTGCTTAAACAGGTTCGTCTGCCAGGGGAACCTCTGTGAGGAGCTTCCAGCTTCTCCTCCATTTCCTGCAGTGCTGCGAGCGTCTTCTACACACGTGCGTTTGTGTTTTCGGACCGTCGCGGTGACGCTGCTGTGACTGTTTCTCCTGCTTGGCGTTGAATATGCGACGGCCTCTGTTTCACACCTCTGCTGAAACCGTCTGTGCGCCCTCATTTACTCTCTTCTAGGTTTGTTGTCACGCTCTGAACAGGTTCTTCCTCCCATCCCACATGTGCACCTGGATGAGCCTGCACTCCTTTTACCTTCTGCCTCAGCAATGTTCTCCTCTCCTCCTCTCACAGACGGACGCCGCTCTGATGTACGATGCCGTGCACGTGGTGGCCGTGGCTGTGCAGCAGTCTCAGCAGATCACCGTCAGCTCGTTACAGTGCAACCGTCACAAACCCTGGCGCTTCGGGAACCGCTTCATGGCCCTCATCAAAGAGGTGGGTGCAGACAGAAGGTAAATGAGGCCGAGGAGCCGAGCGGGAGCGGAGAACCTGTGCAGACGTGTGTTTTAGATCTGTGCAGACGGTCGCTAACACGCTGAAAAGCAGCTGAGAATCCTCTCATATTCTCATCGCAGCAGGGCAGCAGCACAGAGCTCCACAATGTGGACTTTAATGATCAAAAATGACGATTGAGAAGAAAATGTGCTTCCTTTGATGTGATTATTGTATCAGTATCAGACTCCACGTGGCTCAGTGTTATTAGACAGATTTAAGACCAACGACCCACCTCAGAGTCCACCTGGATGCTGAGAGCTGCGTTTGTTTAGTGCTGATGCGCCAGGAGATGATGCTGAGCTCGGCTGCTGGTTGGCCGAAGGAGCTGGTGGACCTCACTTCCTGTTTACAGCTGCGCAGATGGAATCTTGTGTGTTAGAGCAACAGCTTTGCAGCCGTTTGCTGCTCCTCGGGACAAAAGGAGCCTCTCTGCTGCTGCGAGCTCTCCCATCACACTCCTACATATCTGTACAGATGGGTAATTGCCCCCCCGCTGGTACAAATGCAGCATCTGAGTGTGTGACAGGAAACTGGAGCTGTGTGTGTAGAACAGAGAGGAACGTGTGTGTGTGTTCACAGAGCCTGTCTGTTTTCAGGCCCACTGGGACGGCCTGACTGGGAGAATCACTTTCAACCGGACCAACGGCCTCAGGACGGACTTTGACCTTGATGTGATCAGTCTGAGGGAGGAGGGGCTTGAGAAGGTGCGTGTCTTTGTGTGTGTGTGTGTGTGTGTGTGTGTGTGTGTGTGTGTGTGTGTGGAGAGAACGTCAGGACGTGCTCGGTCGGCCATTTCACGAGAGGAAAAGCGACGCTTTGTGTCGCTGAATTTGTGAGGACTCCAATAAAGCCTGTTTGTTTTGTTGCGTCTGATCTTTTTTCCAGCCTTTGTGCTGGTTCCAGCTGTTCCACTGCTCCCAGATGCAGGAGTCGATTTTTGATGATCAATTCACACCCACCACCAATGCTATGTGAATACAGATTTTAGATCTGAACAGACAAAACATTTAGTATAGTCACAGGTTTTTTGCTGAGGGATGCTGAGACGTGATTGGATGATTTTTTTTGGATCTTTTGACCTTCATCCTGCCCCAAACTTTATAAGGTCGTCCTGGAACTAATGCAGAGCATTTTTTTAAATCTTTTTTCTCCACCATTTGAGAAATGAAAAGCTGTTCCTATACCGATCTTCTAACTGTCAACTCAACTGGTGATTGCAACGTGTTTACCATAACCCCCTCCCAAAACAAACTGGACTCCCTCCGACCCCCTGGCTACGCCTGGAAATTCTGTCCATAAAAATGAATCACAGAAGCGATGACAAAGGGCAGCCCTGCTGAAGTCCAATATGCAACAGAAGTAGGTCTGATTTACTGCTGGCAAAACATCCTTGCTACTATGTTTGTCCTCATGGTGGGTAGATGCACCACCTTTGGGCTAGCCCGCCACGTAGGACCTGGTTCCCATGGGAGACCCGACCAGGGGCATAGCAGCACTGGACAACTTAGGACCAACATTAGACTCTGGGATTTATGTTAGATGACTGAATAATATCCGGTCCACTCAGACAATTAGTAATTAAACAATGATCTTCTTTGTCCTGGCCAACAGTCCAAACAGAAGCCCATCAAACATCAAACAAAAGTCTATAAAAATGGGCATTAAGAGGAGATTTGAAAGAATCCACTGTATTGAGGCTATCCTGAATTCCAGAGGACATGGAGGACGTCGTCCAGCTCAGACTGTGACGTGACTGTTTACAAGCTGGTTCAAAGTCACCCGAGCTGGATGAAACTAGGCTGAAGGTGAGAGGAGGTGTGTGAGTCCAATATTACATGGAAGGGAGTTTCGGGGGCCCAATGGGATGAAGGAGGTGAAAATTGCACGTTTCTGTTTTTTTAAATGGATGAGCAGAAAGAAAGATCCTCTCTCGGTTAGTTGCAGCAGCGTGGCTCACAGTGCCTCAGTGAAAGAAAATCTGTGTGTCGTCAGCAAAACAGCAAAAAATCTTCGCTAGCTGGAAGAAAATAAAGCAGGACCCAAAAATGGATCCCTGCGGAACACCACCAGTAATGTGGGCTAAGGTTTATAGACCATTTGTTCTCTGATGCCCTAAAACCAGACTGACGCTCAGTTTCCCACCGGAAGACTCGCGAGGGATGATAAAAACTCTGGGAAGAGCTCCAAAGATGTTTCAGCACATGAGGCTCATGATTACTCAGCTAATGTTGCTCCTACATCACTCCACCACCCAAATGATGCTGAGGTGTTTCTATCCTGTTTAGATTTGATATTGAAGGCAAGGAAGCAATAATTCCACTGAGACAGGAAGGAGCAGTTTGACAGGAAGAGGTGGGGGTGGGGGGTGGGGGCCATGCTAACTCATTTTAATGATTTGGAGCTACAGATTTAGATTGAGGTGGAGCTAAATGTAGCTGCCATGCAGCGCTGGTAGCTACATTTTGGGTTCCTTGAGCTCGCTCTCTCGTACAGGAAGTGAAGGTTTCCAGGCTTCGCTATCGCTGCATCCATCAGTATCAGTGCTTCACATCTTCGGCTCAAAACACCATCTCCCTGGTCTTCCACAGCCAATTTAACATTCATGAGCTTATCAGCAGGAGGAGAAGCTGCTAACACCACTGCTACATATAATCCCTTCAAACGCGACTGCAAACACTTCACACTGCAGCGTCCACTCCCGCGATTGCCTCCCGGCGGCGCCTGACCTTTGCTCCGAGCTGCTGTGTGCGGCTGCACCTCCATGAATAATTGACTCGATTAATAAAAACCCCTTTAGAAGCCCTCCAGGCTCATAAAGTCTGAATTAAAGAGTTGATTTGCAATTACAAAACCTTGGACACATCTTCAGAGGAGCTCCGGCTGAGGCCTGGCTGCCTGGAGTGTTTGTGACTCCTTCAAGTGATGCTCAGGTCTTTGAGCTTCCAGGGTTGGTTGGGAGGAGGGGGGGGGGGGGGCGTGTTGACTGGCTCCTTCCACTTTGTTTTTCCATCAACACCTTTCAGCCTCCTTCACGGTCGGCCACCCCCCCCCCCCCCCCCGAAACACCACAGGACCAGTCCAGACTGGGGTCCCTGTGGGTAAACCTCCCCTAACAGCAGTTTTTGACGGACCAGTTGCACCGTGGCAGCGGCTCTGCACACCAGGCAGCAAGGAGACAACCGGACGTCCTCAGTGAACGCTGTCAAATATCAGAAACCCCCAAGTCTTCTAACCAAAACCTGATAGCAGCTGAAGAAATACAAACGACTTAGACAGCGCCACCCTCAGGAGCTACCTGTCATTTATAATTAGCTTAGGTTAAACGCTGATCACAACTTTACTTTTACTGAGTAATACAGTTTTCGTTTTTATGTTCCTTGAGTTGTTCTTCCAGTCTGGTTTTTTTATCGACCCGTTAAAGAGACAGGAAACAGTCCCTCTTTCTCTTATCCGTAAACGACTCCTAAGTTAAACCCAGCTAGCTTTTGTGTTCTCCTGCAGTCATAAAGAAAACCTTAAAGATTGTATTTCTGTTGTGCAGATTGGTACCTGGGACCCTCTGAGTGGCCTGAACATGACGGACAACCAGAAGGGGAAGACGACCAACGTCTCCGATTCTTTATCCAACCGCTCTCTGATCATCTCCACCATACTGGTACGCTTTCACACCCATCTCAGGGGTCAGACCAGCTCATAAAGGTGCTGTAGGTAGGTCAGTTATAGAAGACAGGAAGTGCTGTCGGAGACTGCTCCGACCTTGGTGTTGGAACCCTGCATGCTAGCTAGTTCTAAGGGCTTCACTCTCCAGCTGTCGTCTCTTTTCCGGCTCAGATGGGAAAATTGGATGATTGATTATCCAGTATTGGATCATTCTTTGTGGCTCTGCCTCCTGCAACCATTATCGAGCCGTTATCCAGCATTCCTCCTCCAAGGTCCACCAAAACAGCATCAACAGTAAAAGAAGAGACACGGCAAAACTCCTGTCTGTCTGTCTTTCAGGGTTGTTTTTGTCTCTTCCAGAACGACTATTACTAGCATGATGTACACGTTTCCCGTAGCCTTGGAAAATTGAGCAATGTTCATCAGGTAGCCTCTGCTACCCTCTGCAAGTGCCAGCGAGCCTCTGCTAGCTTCAGCTAGTCCCAGCTCCTTATTTTTCCTAACCCTAAACCACAGTTTTGTGTGTGTTGCACAAGAAAAAGGTTTTGATTAGCATTATTCAGATGTGACGTTGCTGATGGATGGATGGACTTTCTGTCTTGAAGCTGAGAGATACGATCCTGTTTTTGAGCAGCAACATATAAAAATAGAAGAGAACGGCAGTGTAAATTGTGGGTTGTCATTTATGCACGGTGGGCCACTTTTCCTTCCGTGCACGCTGTGATGTGATTGGATTGCTGTTATTAGCAGCGACTCCGCTGCTGTAATTGCCATATCAGGACCGAGTCATGGGGAGATGCGTGACGGCTGTGAGCAGCGAGCAAAAGGAGGCAGGACTGACAATAATTGGCTTTGTTACATTTGATTGATGCATACTTTCATCCAGCTTCTCACCATTTTCTCTGGAATTATGTACTGTAAAACATGGTGTAATTAGTGTTGAGATCCAGGCCTATCAACAGTTTATCTACTGGGGAAATCACTCCTGTAATGTTGCCGTGGAAATGCAGTACCTTCAGGCTAACGGCTAAAGCTTCAGCTAATACACTGTGAAATGTCTCAGGTTTTCCAGCACACAGCGAAAAGCTATGCTAAGCTAAACTGAGATACGTTAAACTGAGATGAGCTAGGATTAGCTAAGATACAACACGATACGATACGATACAATGTGATACAATGCGATACGGTGCAAAGCGATACGATACGATATGATGTGATGCGATGTGATATGATACGATGCAATACGATACGCTGCGATGTGATACAATGTGATATAATGCGATGCGATGCGATGTGATACAATGCGATATGATGTGATACAATGCGATACGATGCGCTGCGATGTGATGCAATGCGATGCGATGTGATACAATGCGATACGATGCGATACAATGCGATACAATGCGATACAATGTGATATGATGCGATGCGATACGATAAGATGTGATGCGATTCGATGCGATACGATGTGATACAATGCGATACGATGCAATACGATGCGATGTGACACAATGCGATATGATGCGATGCGATACGATAAGATGTGATGCGATTCGATGCGATACGATGTGATACGATGTGATACGATGTGATACAATGTGATACAATGCGATACGATGTGATACAATGCGATACGATGCAATACGATGTGATACAATGCGATATGATGCAATGCAATACGATAAGATGTGATGCGATTCGATGCGATAAGGTCCGAACATGTGGATTCAGGCCACAGGTGAGGTGAAACAAACACTCGCTGCACCTTCAGACACACACAGAGTAACACACAGGGGGGGTAAACAAATGCAGACATAAAGCAGCGATGTGAAATGGTGACGTATCTGTGCTTCTGGGACGGTTCGTTCTTACTGGTGTTGTTCTCTGATTGTCTTTTATTGGATTGGTTGGTTGTTGTTCAGCCCTCTGGTTGTTTTCAATGAATCACTGAAGTGGACTCAATAGATCCTCAGTCAGCAGGTCAGAGCTCAGCTCCACAGAGTTTCTGAGACTATTAGCTGTAAAAGTTACTTTGTGTTATGGTTCTGTTTCCTGTTGGAAACGCTCTAAAGCAGAGTCACGTTGAGTCCTGAACAGTAGCTCTGTTAAACCTCATGCAGGTGATACGATGGTGCCACAGCGAGAGGCTGCAGGTCTTCTGGTTCTGAACACAATCAATACGCCCAGAATAAATGTTTAGCGCAGCTCAACTGCTTCTGCCTGCGGATCATTAAACTGAACCAGCGAACCCTGAACTCCCAAAAATCACCTGTGGAAAACGTTACATGAGTCCGTTCACACAGAGCCAGATGAAACTGACTGTTCTATAAACGTGGGTGTTTATTCTGAGTGAAGCCTGAACTTATTGATTATTATTACTGACATAAAGAGACAGACAGACAGACAGGGTCCACCTGTCCCGTCCTCCTGGAGGCGTGATCAGAGCCTTAATCAGGGTCCAGGGGCCGGCTGATGGACACATCCAGCGGCGCTTCAGAGCTGTTCCAGCAGATTGTTGTGGCTTGTGTGTGAGTCCTCGACCTGGTGTCCTCAGGACCTGGAGGTGTCCTCAGGACCTGGAGGTGTCCTGTGGACCTGGAGGTGTCCTGTGGACCTGGAGGTGTCCTCAGGACCTGGAGGTGTCCTCAGGACCTGGAGGTGCCCTGTGGACCTGGAGGTGTCCTCAGGACCTGGAGGTGCCCTGTGGACCTGGAGGTGTCCTCAGGACCTGGAGGTGCCCTGTGGACCTGGAGTGTCCTCAGGACCTGGAGGTGCCCTGTGGACCTGGAGGTGTCCTCAGGACCTGGAGAACGTTTACAGGCACCACAGGACGAACGCTGCTCTGCCGAGCAAATGTTTCAGATTCTGATTCAGGTCCTTTATTGTCCCACACGGGGACATTTACAGTGCAACAACAGCAAGAGCACGCAGAGAAAAATAAGATAAAATCGAATAGAATAGGATTTGGAATATACAAAGAGGATGTATATTTACAATAATCCAGGTAAATGGATACTCGCCCCCTGTATACCTGTACATAGTAGAGAGGGTGAATACAATATACATCTCAGAATATATAATATTCAGATTGTGCTAGCGGGCGTTATGTTTATTGTGCTGCCTAGTGCTGCCAGGGTGTCCAGTAGGGGGGGGGGGGGGCATGTGTTGTTCAACATGGCTGACAGCTTAGCTATCATCCTCCCGTTTCCCACCACCTCCACCGAGTCCAGGGGACATCCCCTGATAATTCCAGGCTTTCACGGTTGGTGGGAGGTCAGAGGTCAGACGCTGTTACTCTCAGGACACATCAGACAGCAGAGTAATGATTAGTGTGTTATGACACGTGTTACGACATGTGTTACGACAGTGGTTTAGCTTAATTACATAGTAAATGCTACGCTCTGCAGGTACTGACAGTGCGGACGAGTGACGCCGCCTGTCTGTCACAGTCACCACTGGAGCGGTGTTTGGGTTTCCATGGTGACAGCGGTAGCGAGACAGCTGTGCTCACCTGGATGCGGCAGCGGTTGTGTTGCGAGCAGTAACTCCCACGGCGGAGGCGTTGGTGACACAGCTGTCTGGACTCACAGCCTCATTTTCATTATCTTCCAGGAAAACACTCATCTGCCATTAGTTTCTCACACCATAAAAACAGCGTAGCTCTTCTCAGACGGAACTTTCCAGATCTTTCAAATCCTCTTCTCTCACGTGAGATCGGAGGTCTGACAATATCTCAGCCTTTATTCTTTATCCTACAGTTAAAGCTACTGAAGTGGTGGGTGTGGGGGGTCTGACTTGGTTCTGGTGTAGGTTCATTAAAGTCGTGGCTACATTTGACCATGCTCAGATGCTCCGCCTCTTTTCCTCCCATGTCCATATTCTCTGCATGGTCGGATTGTGTCAACAGGGAAATGAAGGTGTGGAGGTGTGGGGGCAGGCTGAGGCAGACAGGGAGTGTGTGGGCAGGCCTGGAGGAGGACAGAGGAGGAGGGCCTGGCAGTGGCACTAAAGAAGACATTAGCTAGGCTGTTAGCCCGAACACGGCTCGTGCTCGTGTCCGTCTGTCAGTGTCTCTTATCTTATTGACACAACGCGCTGGCTCCTGTTAGCCGGGTCTGGGCCCAGATCCAGCCTGCTGAGCCTGAGAGCAGCGCGCAGTCAGTGATACGGAGGATTATCTCTTATTACGGTCACAGCTCACTCCGCGCCCACCCTGCTGGCACGGTGGGAGCAGCAGAGAGTGCACGCACAAATAACATTTTGGTCTCCACAAGCGTATCGCTCACATGAGACGGCCTTATCGGGAAGCTAAAAGATGCCGTGAGACTCAGACTTCCTCCTCTGTCGCCCCGGCAGGAGGAACCGTACGTCATGTTCAAGAAATCTGACAAGCCGCTGTACGGCAACGAGCGCTTTGAGGGCTACTGCATGGACCTGCTGAAGGAACTGGCCAGTATCCTGGGCTTCACGTACGAGGTCCACCTGGTTGAAGATGGGAAGTATGGATACCAGGATGAGACCACGGGCCAGTGGAACGGAATGGTCAAGGAGCTGATGGACCACGTGAGTCCTTGAACCGAGTGAATGTGTCATGCTTTCAAACCTGGAGCTTCTCCAGATACCAAAACAATGTTTAAGATCTTCTGAAGCTCAGTTTAGCGCCCACTTGAACAAAGATGCTAATGTAGCTGGATGCTCCTCTTTGGACTGTCCTTTGGCTCAGGGGTCTCGGGTGTGGACCAAGTATTAAACATGCCTCAGGGGTTTAGTGAGATGATCGTTAGCATGTCTGAAGCTGTGGAGTGAACGCCTCCTGGTGGCGGCAGGTGCTGTGAAGGTGCCGTCGTGTCCAGAGATGACGGATACACCCATGCAGAGATTCCAGCAGAGCGAGGAGCGAATGATAAATGCAACCTCCCTGATACCCAACCGATGTTTGAGAAATGAGCCATTTGACCTTGTTGTGAATGTTTAGCATTAATAGTCACAAAGCACCCTGAGATTTATTAACTGCCACCAGCTACACGAGCATCAGCTCCAGATAGGCTCACCTGAATTTACTGGCTGGGCCTTAAACACCTCCTGAATCTAAAATAAGTGCTTCTGGAGGGAACGTTCTCAGGTTCATTTGGGGGATTGAAGGTACCAGCACGTTCATCTCGCTGTTCCTGCTCTTTAACCTGAGGGTCAAACCTCTTTTCCTCTTGTCTGTTGACAGAGAGCTGACTTGGCGGTGGCTCCTCTCGCCATCACCTACGTCCGGGAGAAGGTTATCGACTTCTCCAAGCCCTTCATGACGCTGGGTATAAGTATACTGTACCGCAAGCCCAACGGGACCAACCCTGGGGTCTTCTCCTTCCTCAACCCCCTCTCGCCTGATATCTGGATGTATATTCTGCTGGCTTACTTGGGTGTCAGTTGTGTGCTGTTTGTCATAGCCAGGTAACATGTCACCTCCAGAGGTCACAGCTTCACACGGTCAGTCACATGTCTAGCTCAGGTTTTCCCATCAGGCTAATTACAGGCTAATTACAGGCTAATTACAGGAGGGCGCTCTCTAGCACTGATGTGTGTTCTGCTACCGGGTGTCAGTGAACATGTTTGGAGAACACAAAGATCAGAACATCTGCACTTTGGAGAAGAGTTTTCTGCTTGCAGGGATGTATTTTCCTCCCCAGGTTGTCAGATTCCGACACTTTAGTGCCCTCAGCTCTGCGAACGGGGGTGTGCACGTGTTTGTCTCTCCATAGTTCCTTTCACACATTCACTGTAATCCGGAGTTAATCAGGATTAAATCCAAGAACAGGATTTAATCCCGCTGGCTGCCATTTACAGACGGAGCTGGGAGTGTGACTCCAGCAGGAGACCCTCCAGAGCAGCAGCAGAACACCAGCGGTGTTCATCACCCGGGGGAAACCCCAGCTGGACATTTGCAGGAACCGGAGGAGAGGTTCATGTGTGAACGGAGCTAATGTGGGACCGGGATTAACGTCTACTGAGAATAGGGCTCAGTATGATCACCAGAAATGTGTAGAGCAGTGAGATCAAGTCTTTCATGACCTGAGAGCAGCTCAGAACCGGCCGAGGTCGAGGTCGGTCCAGCTCGTCTCCTGCAGACCACAGGAGAGGACCAGCTGGGTCTGGACCAGAGGACCAGAGAAGGTCCAGACCCAGCACAGACATGTGTGTCTGACTGTCCTCTTGTTTGGGTGTGTGTTTGTGACTATATGTGGGATGTCTGTAGCTCGACACCCCCCCCCACCCCACCCCGCCCTCCCAGTGTTCATGCTGTCTTCTTTTCTCTTCTCTTGTTTTCTTCACGCTGAGGAACAGTCTGGTTCTACTAGATCTTTCTGTCTCCGACACCAGATCCTTCTCATAACCCTGATCAGCACGCTTTATTCCGCATGTCTGGGGGGAACAGGTGCATTGTGGGATTGTTTTGAAGGGTAATCCACTCCACCGGGTTTGAGGACCAAAATAGGCCCAGTTCTGCTCCGGCTGGTTCTGCGTTCTGAAGCGTGCTGAAGAAAGACAAAAGAAAGAAAAGCCCAGGTTAACTCTAAAACTCTCAGCACACCTGACAGTTTCAGCGTTAACGGCGCCATCTGATGTTCCTGGCGTTATGATCACACAAGAGAATAAAAGCGACAACTGTCATCTAAGTTGGCTCAGAATATGCAGCTGACGCGTTCAGCTCACGCGTGTCTAGGTAAGTGTGTCGGTTCCCCTTCGCTCTGTCCCTTCCTTCCTTCTGTCCTGCTGCACAGGTGCATGCTGGGTACACCTGCATGCTTAGCCAGCCTCACGCACCCTTCACACATGCTGCTTGGTCAACGTCTGATGTTTGTGCCTCTGTTAGTCACGTTAATACTCGGGTCAGCGTAAATACAGCTGCTTCTGACCACCTGTGCTCCACCTCCATCATCGCTGAGCTAATTTTCTGAACATAACAGCTACGGGGTAACAGGAAGGGTCTGTCTGTTTAGGTTTCAGTGTCATCACAAATATTCTTATTTAGAATCACAAAGGATCAGAGAGACACTCCAGTAGAGACAGGAAACACATCTCATTTGTGTTTGGCTAGCAAAGAAATCATTGTATTTCACTGATAATTAGCATTTCATGGCTAGCATTGGCGTTTAAACAAAAAGGAAACCAAACTTGATGTGTGGACGTGCAGCGTTGTCCAGGATGACAGCGCCGTCCTCTGTGTCGGGCTCTCCCGGCAGCGACTCCCCCCCTCCCGCTCCCGTTTGCTAGCGTGATCCTGATAACGTCACTCATCTGTGGTTTGGGTTTGGCTTGCTTTGCCACGGCTGGAGGAGACCCTCGCTGGCGTCACGTCGTAAGATGTCCCAGAACAAGGTCGCAGTTCAGATGAACCCAATTTAGCAGAGCAAACTGACAAGCTAGCAAATCTGCAGCAAATTGAGTGAACAGGCTGATTGATTTCAGGTCACACGTCCTCCAGCTGGGCTGCTCCCCATCAGGAGCTACAGCGCTAACCATGATAGCACAGAAAAGCCCATCAGGACGCTGTGACCCAATACTCTTCCATAGCTTCATATAGTAGAAAGCGCGACCACAGGATCAACCCCCCACACAGAGCGGGAGCAGCCCCTCCGTGCAGACGCTGGGTCTCCTTTTCTTGACTTCCAGCTCAGGGAACAGAAGCGTGCTGAGCATCACAATTTGATTAGCCGAACCCTGGTGTCGCTTAAACAGCTTGAGTCAAGATAAGACGGCAGCTCCCCCCTCGACTTCAGCACAAACCCAAATCAGGTCAGGATGCTTAATTGTAGCCCAATCAACCTTTACTAATGTACTGTCACTTTTATTTAATATGAATAAATGAGAAATCACTCTGCTGGAGAGTGAGGAGGAGTGCCAGGGCCGTCGTGGGCATGATGGGAATGAACCGTTTGATCTGCTGAATATTAATGCTCCTTCAAGATTACCAGGATTATTACTTCTTTTCTGGGCTAACAATAGAGCTATTTTCAGACGCCGCTGATTAAATGACAGAGGGAACTGCCTTTGACATGAACACGCCTCCACCACGACTCATTTTCACAGCACGACTGCTGAGACCTGGAACCATGTGTGTGTTTGGGTTCAGAGCTCAGGTTTAGCTTTTTTTGTGAAGCCTAGAGGACACGCTCGCTCTCTGAGGTCATGGGATGTGAAGGGATGACCTAATGACTGAATGTGGTGCAGTGTTAGGACCTACGCCTGTCCGGGGCACCTTTTCTCTGACCTTTTCCCTGGCTAACCCTTCCTGTCTCTCCTTGTCTCCACAGGTGGGACGGTGACTCTGGTCTGTTGTTGTCTTTGTGCCTCTGTGGTCAACATAAATCGACTGTATGTGTGTTTTCTGTTAACTGTCGCAGGTTTAGTCCCTACGAGTGGTATAACCCCCACCCTTGCAACCCTGACTCGGATGTAGTGGAAAACAATTTCACCCTGCTAAATAGTTTCTGGTTCGGAGTTGGAGCTCTCATGCAGCAAGGTAGACGCCTCTGCCTGCCCCTCCCCCCACCCTCCTTTCTGAGCCATTCCACTGTTTTGCTGGGGGTCAGACATGACCTTTGACCGGGCCCTTGGCCATGCATGGGGGCCTCTGTGCATGAAGCTGTAGTTTCAATAATTTCAAGACGACGGCAGCTCTGTGCCCTTGCATGTTCTTTGGCCCCTCCCACTCTACGCCATTATCTGGTTAACATGCACGTGTCCGTGGAAGCGGTGCGGTATTAACAACAACTCGAGCATGACGTCTGGTCTGAACGGTGCAAGTCGGGGGAACTCATTGTTTCTGTCCTCGGACTGGAATATTTCCAGCTTCAGCTGGTTTCAGTGGCTGCTTCACCACAGTTGGAACTGGTGAAAGAGGCTTTTTAGACTAACCGGCACTAAATGCGCAGTGAGCATGTACTCCTCATTTAATCACTCTTCTGACCAATACATTTGTTACCAGGCAACAACCTTTGACCCTTTCAGCTCTAGCTAGGCCGACGTAGAGAGAACGTGCCGCCTGAGGTGCACTCACACCCGCAGGGGTCCCCCCCTCCCCTGCCGGTGGGGGGCTCGATCCCACCGACAGCTTTGTCCCATGTGGACAGGACAGCAACAAAGACGGTGCTGCTAGTGTCGAAGGGTTGCAGGCGCAGGGTTCACAGGACAGATGAAGAAGATCTTTCAGACTAGACTCATTCACAGCTGCCAGAGGCCCCCTTGCCTGGTGCCTGCTCCCACCCCCCCAGGAAAACTGTGGGATGTGCCTTTTGGTCATGACGTTACCTTGGGTACATGACAGTCAGCCCCAACCAGGCTCTTGTTCCTTTACTGGTCTCTGAAGTGGAGCAAAGTTTAGATGTTCCACTTTAGAACCCAGTGATGGCTCCACTACACCACTAACAAAAGAGAGAGTGTGTGTCTGTGTGTAACTGTGTGTGAGTCTCTGGTGTGTGTGAATGTGTGAGCATCAGGATAGAGTGGATGCCTGAGGGCCCAAACATGGTTGATGTCCACATCCCTTTTTTGTTAGCTGATCAAATCTATTCTCAACCTAATTTTGAGCTGAGCTTCGGAGGAAGGGGGCCCGAGACCTGAGGTCGGCCTGAAATCCAGTTTGTACATAAGAGATATGACACCAACAATTTTTTGGGTTGCTAATGGCAACTCATGTCTGCCTGGTTACAACCTGGGCAGGGGGAGTTTTTTCCCCATTGCTGCGATACAGAAGGTCCACTGGACAACTGGTCCACGCTGAGGAAGCTAGTAAACTAGTAGTCGAAAGTGAAAACATTTCTGCTTCCAGGCACAGTATTAGTTAATTCAGCAGCTATACCAGTTAGCTACCAATGCTAATGCTTCTGAGGTCACAACAAAATGTTCAGTTAGTCCGTCTCGATGTCAAAACATGGGATAGACGTGGCCTCATCCAGGCTCGAGGCTCCTCGCTTGTGTCAGTGTGGAATCTAGAGGCCAGACATGGCCGGGGTGGTACCCCTGTCCTGCAGAGTCCTGTTCCAGGCCTCACCACTTCCTCTGCTCCTCTCGTCCAGGATCTGAGCTCATGCCCAAAGCCCTCTCCACCAGAATTGTAGGAGGAATCTGGTGGTTTTTCACCCTCATCATCATCTCCTCCTACACGGCGAACTTGGCAGCCTTCCTGACCGTGGAGAGGATGGAGTCGCCCATCGACTCTGCCGACGACCTGGCCAAGCAGACCAAGATAGAGTACGGTGTGGTGGAAGACGGCTCCACCATGACCTTCTTCAAGGTTGGTGGCAAACAAATGTTGATCAGGATCATTTTAGCTTTTAGCTGTTCCACAGAGTCCCAGTCCAATGGATCGGGCCAGTACTGGTATCCAGTTATCTCCCAAACCCTCAGCAGCTGCAGCAGATGATGCAAAACAGGCCACAAAGGTGACAAAATTAACGGTTTCTGATGGAGATGACAAAAGGTGACCTCTGACCTTCTGTAGTGGTACCAATGGTCAAACCCATGTCTGTAGCAACGTCTTCTTTGTATTCTTGAGGTTAGCAATTTGTTATGCTCTTCAAAAGTGATTGTTCAACACATGTATGTTGGTCCTGTGACATCACACCTCTGTGGGTGGGAGGATCAGTCCACATGACCCCCGTTGAGGACTTTGCTTCAGGATGATTAGCCAGATTAATGGCTGCCAGAAAGCATCTTCAGGCTTTAAGCTAACTTTGAAATCTGATCCAGCCCAAACTGATCCAGTCACACCAGCAGATGGTCAGAAACAACCAGACCTCAGAGCCTGCTCCAGGTCCAGAACCACCTAATTCCAAACTTTGAAGACTTCCAGCAGAACTCTTCCCTGTTTATTGGAGCTTTCTGACAGTCTGTCATTGCTACTCAAACTGCTTCCGGACTGTCGTTTTGTTCCTGTTTTCAACCTCCAGCGACTGTCATCACACGCCGGCTCTTTGTCTGTCGACTGAGCTCAAAATGTAACAACTATGAAGGAAGACGTGTGTCCGTTAGTCAGATTCATTATTCCTTCATTCATTCCATCAGTTCCTTCATCACACACCCTCCTGTAGAATCTCCTGCTAACCTAAGAAGAACAGCCATGAGTGTGTGTGTGTGTGTGTGTGTGTGTGTGTGTGTGCATGTGTGCATGTGTGAGACAGGCTGGTTGGTTGACTCACTTGAACAGTTGCATCAGACTTCAGCTCCACTGATGATGGGGTCTGAAACCATCATCAGTGGTGACTAATTATGGAAGCGTGAAAGAGAGCTGAAGCATCAGTGTCCCTCCTGCCAGGAAGGTCCTCACGCTGCAGGAGAACCACTGATTACTGAAACACACACACACACACACACACACACACCGGCATTGTTTGCTCTTTGGCTACTACACCCTCTTATGGAGTGTGAGGTGTGTGTCCCTGTGTATAATGGGAGCCGCCATACGCGACCGCATGTCTGCAGGCAACACCAGACCAAACATGTGATTAGCAAGGATAAACAGTGTAGCCACACGCCTGGAGATCCACAGCTGTGAACAGCTGCAGGTCTGGACTGTGGAGGCAAGCTGTCAGGCTGATCTTTTCTGCTGTGTTCCTGTGTTCTTGCTCATTGTTCAAAGAACATCTTTGTGGAACGTGGTGGGGGAACGTGGTGGGAGAACGTGGTGGGGGAACCCTCCGTGTTGTTTATGCAACGTGCAATTCCAGCCATTTCCCACCGCGGTCTGCATTTGCTTGATAAAAAATATGGGTTCCTGTCCCGGTTCAGGGTCAGAACGTTCGCGGTGGAGAAGTCAGGAAAAGTCAAGTGAAATCTGAACGTATGAAAGCAGATGTAAGTTTAACAAACATTCCAGTGGTACTGACCCTTCCCCTGGGAAAAAAAGACAATTGCAGCAAAGTAAATCATGTTAAAACCAGAAAATAACACTGTGAACAATGTTAATAACATGAAATAAGACAGTAAATAATGTTAATAATAGAAAATAACAAGCAAATAATGTTAATAACAGAAAATAACAATGTGAACAATGTTAATAACATGAAATAAGACAGTAAATAATGTTAATAACATGAAACAAGACAGTAAATAATGTTAATAACATGAAATAAGACAGTAAATAATGTTAATAATAGAAAATAACAAGCAAATAATTTTAATAATAGAAACTAACAAGCAAATAACGTTAATAACAGAAAATAACAAGTAAATAATGTTAATAAGAGAAAATAACACAGTAAACTATGTTAATAACATGAGATAAGACAGCGAATCATATTCATAACAGGAAATAACATTAATAACATGGTAAATAAGCTTTGTTTCACAAAGAAGTGGTATAAATGTTGAAGCATAGATGTGTTCTGTAAACGTCAATGTCAGGCGTGAAGCTTGAGGACAAAAGATGCACAAAAGAAGCCGAACATGACGAACTAACAAAGAGAACGAGCTGAAACGATGACACATTGTAGTATGAAGGTGGACCACGGGAAGGGGACTTGAGGGGAGGCTGAGCAGGAGCAGACGAGGTGGGTTCCTGCTCTTGACCTTCATCCCCACCAGTGTTGACACGCTGGCTGAGAGGACAGGCGGATCTGACCCACAGAGACCAGCAGCTCTCCGCTCTTCCTCCATCCTTCTGCTGAATCCCATCAGGATCTGGGACGCCCACCTGGGCTTTCCACCCGGCTTGGAGTGTAGGTGGTTATCTGCTCGCCGTGCATTCACAGCACCGCCGCGCCTTATCAGCAGTCTGGAGCCGGTACGCTCAATCGGCTGATTTGTCAAGGGTGACTCCGAAAGATTCTGATAGGCACTCTGCAAATCAGCCAGCTGATCTAAAATATCGACCGACCACGAAAAGTCATTACACACAATAATGGCGGGCAGGACCTTCAAGATGTGACTTAATTAGGTTTCAAATGGCTTCAACTCTGCTTCCCCGGAGAGGCGGCGCACCGCGATGTTCCGCCGCCATCGCAGGTGTGAATATAAAAGCAGGCTGCTGCTCCGCTGCCGACACTTAGCATGCGCGTCGGCTACAGCCGGCGTGGCCGCGGCTGAAGCGGCAGAAGGTGAGCAGAGCCAGCTCCAGCAGAACCGCTGGAACGGGACACTTGCTGGAAGTGATTAGTCATAAGTCCTGGTCCAACACATCTGCTGCGACCGTCTCAGCATCTGTCTCTTTCCCCAGAAAACCAAGATTTCCACGTACGACAAGATGTGGGAGTTCATGAGCAGCCGGAGACACACGGTGATGGTGAAGAACGTGGAGGAAGGCATCCAGCGCGTCCTCACCTCGGACTACGCCTTCCTCATGGAGTCCACCACCATCGAGTTTGTCACTCAGCGGAACTGCAACCTCACCCAGATCGGAGGCCTGATCGACTCCAAAGCCTACGGCGTGGGAACCCCCATGGGTACGTACGCTAATGAAGACGTGAGACAAGAGCGGCAGGTGAGTGTGGGAGGAACGCTGCCGGAACTGACCCGAGGCCCCGGAACCACCGGCGACCGTGGCAGCCAGTGTTGATTCAGCTCTGACTAATTAGATCACATCGATAATGGTTAAAGTTTAACGCAAAGGTAACGAATCGGTTTACGTCTATTTCCTCAGTTTCCTCGGACATTAAAGCCGAGAGACTGAGGCCAGAACAGGTCAGAGCAGGAGGGATGAGCGGGCCGTGAGTCACCTGACCCAGCGTGTGTGGAGGTGCTACATTTGATTATAGGGCTCAGTGGGAGATTGTCATAATCCTGTTAGCAGCACAGCGAGAACAAACCCCCCAGAGCTGGACCACGATGACCTCACACAACAAGGGCACCTTTAATCACATTTATCCACCAGACGAGATTCCGGCTTCCTGCTGGCACGGCAGCAGGCTGGTCTAGAAATGGCAGCCGGTCCAGTAATGGAAGCAAGTTGGTCCAGTAACGGCAGCTGGTCCAGTAACGGCAGCTGGTCCAGTAACGGGCTGGTCCAGTAACGGCAGCTGGTCCAGTAACGGCAGCTGGTCCAGTAATGGAAGCAAGCTGGTCCAGTAATGAAAGCAAGCTGGTCCAGTAATTGCAGCAGGCTGGTCCAGTAACGGCAGCCGGTCCAGTAACGGCAGCTGGTCCAGTAACGGGCTGGTCCAGTAACGGCAGCTGGTCCAGTAATGGCAGCTGGTCCAGTAATGGCAGCTGGTCCAGTAACGGCAGCTGGTCCAGTAATGGCAGCTGGTCCAGTAATTGCAGCAGGCTGGTCCAGTAACGGCAGCTGGTCCAGTAACGGCAGCTGGTCCAGTAACGGCAGCTGGTCCAGTAATGGCAGCTGGCTCAACTGGAGCTTCTCACCAGCCAAACTTCTCCAGGATGCTAAAAAGGTCCTAAAACACCTGAATGAGGGTCCAGGGTGCCCAGAACAGACTGGATATGTTGTTATCAGGAAGCCGCCCTCTGGGGAGGGGGGGCGCTGCCAAGGTCATTTTCTGCTGTTTGTGTGCACGTGGACAAGCACACGCTAATGTGACTGACTGTGGCGGTGAGGGAAAACAGCAGAGGTGGGCTGTATTTGCTCTGGGTGATTGCATTTCCTAACTGATGTGCTCGTCCTGAAGGTGTGTGTGTGTGTGTGTGTGTGTGTGTGTGTGTGTGTGTGTGTGTGTGTGTGTGTGTGTGAGAGCCTGCTTTTATGTCTGCATGCATGCTGTCTATTGACTACAGCATAAAATGGACATTTCATATATTTTACTAGCGTATGCATCTTAATTCTCTGTGGCGTGTGTGTATGTGTGTGTGTGCATGTGTGTGTGCATGTGTGTGTGTGTGCGGGGAGGAGGAATAAAGGTAAAGTCGTTTTTCACCTCCCAGCCGGCGCGCCTCACAGCGTGTAGGTGCTAACGACAGCAGCGGCGTTAGCATCATGGCTCCCCGGCGGCTCGTTCACGTGCCGTCAGAACAAGGTATTTAAATTGCTAATCCTCCCCTTTTACTACCCTTTTGCCGTCTGCAGCCGGTATTCCCGGCATTCCCAGGCAGCGCAGCCATTTAACATGGATCTCATTGAGTAGCAGCAGAGAAGGTGTCGGCCTGCATTAGTGCTGGGGCCCCTGACGGCCCCCAACGGCCCCCCGACGGCCCCCCGACGGCCCCCCGACAGCCCCCCGACGGCCCCTCGCTGCAGTAATGGACGGACTCGCTTCACCTCCCAGCTGTTAGTCATCGTTAATGGTGTGTTAACGACACCGAGCCTCCAGCGACACGTTTAGCTAATTCTTGGGGCAACATTTGATGATATGGAGGCTCCACAAGCCCTCGGTGGACCCCCAATTAGGCTGATCCACCCCCCCCAACACACACACACACACACACACACACACACACACACACACACACACACTCTTCATGTCAGATGATTTAGTTATTTTCAATGAATGGAGAGATGATGGATGGATGGATGATGGAGGGATGGAGGGGTGTTGATGGGATGGAGGGGTGATGATGGGATGGAGGGGTGATGATGGGATGGATGGATGATGGAGGGATGGAGGGGTGATGATGGGATGGAGGGGTGATGATGGGATGGATGATGATGATGGAGTGATGAGGGGTGATGATGGGATGGAGGGGTGATGATGGGATGGATGGGTGATGATGGATGGAGGTTGTTTATGATGGATGGATGGTTGATGATGGATGGAGGGGTGATGATGTGATGGATGGGTTATATTTTGATGGCTGGATGATGATGGGATTATGGTTGATGATTTTATTGGATTTATGGATGGCTGCTTTGGATGTGTGATTGTGTGATTATGGGATGGATTGTTTGATGATTTCTGGATGGGTGATGATGGGATGGCGGGGTTTGATGACTGGATGGCTGGGTGATGCTGGGATGGCGGGGTTCTGTATGGCTTTGAGGGTGATGATTTGATGGATGGCTTCGTTTTGGGGATTGGCTTTGGTTTGTCTGCCTTTTGCTGTTCTGGATGATGGCTGGGCTGGCTGGGTTTGCTGGATTCTGGCTGGGTGCTGGATGGACTGCTTTCTGATGGGATGGACTGGGTGATTTTATTTCGGTTTTTATGCTGGGATGGATTTTTTTATGCTGGTCTTTCTGGTTCTTATTTTATTGTATTTGCTGATGGGTGGGCTGGTCTGGGTTCTGCTGGCTTTCTGGGTGGATGCTGGGCTGGAGGGGTTATGATGGATGGATGGTTTCTGCTGGATTTGGCTTTTTTATTCTGGCGTTTGGGGGGTTTCTGATGGGATTGTCGGGGTTCTGCTGGGCTGGCGGGTTTCTTCTGGGCTGGCTGGGTTTTGCTTCTTGGGTTGGCTGGTGGGGCTGGCTGGCTGGGATGATGGGATTCTGGGCTGGCTTGTTCTGCTGGCTTTTCTGGGTGCTCTGCTTTCTGGCTTTGGTTCTGTCTGGCTGGCTGGGTGCTTCTGGCTGGCTGGGTGGCTGAGTGTTTTGAGGGGTGATGATGGGATGGAGGGGTGCTGGCAGTAGGACATCTAACCAGGGTGTGGCGCTCCCTCTTGCTAGCTCAGCAGGCTAGCATAGCAGCTAAGATGCTAGCCTGAGATGACCCTGAAGGTTCCTGCTGGCTGTCTTCATCAGGACATGAAGACGTCCACTCCGAACGTCCAACGTTCCCGCTGGAGTGACACGCCTGAGTGACGCTTCCTGTCACACCCGTGTCACGTTGCCCGCGACCACTTTTGAGCAGAGCAACTTTCTAGGCTATTAAAGAGCGGGGCAGATGTTCTGGGAGCGCTGTAGCCGGAGCGCTAACTGCTCCGGATGGGAATGTATTTCTGGAATTCTGCTGCCGTCTGTAATTACAGCGTTTGATCATTTCTTCCTTCATTTGTGTGACAAAAACAAACGTGTGTTTGTTATAGATGGCCGGTCTAAAAATAGCGTTTCAGCACATCACTCCATGTGTGTGTGTGTCGGGGGTGTGTGTGTGTGTGTGTGTGTGGGGGGGGGGGGGCTCTGCTCTGATCTGACAGATTACATCTGCGCAGCGTCTTTTGGACGCCTGTCAGGTGACTCTCGACTCCCGTCTGAATCAGAAGATTAAGAGGCTCTTTTCTCAGCTCCTCTCAGGAGTCCGATGAAGACAACGGAGCCTTCTTCACCCCCCCCCCCCACCCCCCCACCCACGCAGTCATCGTCCACGTCTGACTGACGTCTCCTCCCTGGTTGTGGACGCAGCAGCGCTACTTCACACACCACCAGCCGCTGTCTTCACACGTCTCAACCCTCCTGGACACATTAGGACCGGTTCAGGTCCTGGCTGGGCCAGGAACCAACAACCGTAGCAACAGCCACAACATGGCGAGATCTTTCACGTCTAGAAACGTTCACACCTGTGTAGTGACATCATTCTTAGCGTGAGCTGCTGGTTCTGTTGCCACACCTGGTGTGAGCGTTAGCTGTGAATCCTCAGCGCTAGCTAAGCGAGTTCTCCTTCCTGTTCCGTGTAACCACGGTTCTTCAGGTGTCTTCTGAAGAGATGGCGGCTCCACGCTGGTGTTTCCATCTGAGCTTCACCGTGTGTTTGTGCCTGTGGCAGCAGCAACGGGGAAACGGTGGACATTAGCGGCAATATTGTGTGGAACAAAGTGAAAACAACGCTAAGTGATGATTATGGGACTGAAATGAATATTGGAGAAGCAAACGTTCTGCTCAGATAAACACATTTTAAGAAATAGAAGAGCTAAACTATGACACTGAACCTGAGTAATTAAATCATATTCCCAAACACTGTTGGCAAATAGTCATTAGCATCGTTTAACAGCTTAACACTTTCACATAATCTTAACAGTAAACACTTTAGAAAGATGAAAACAGGGCTGCAAAGCTAACGAACGCGGATAATAACTACAGTTATTATCCAGGCAAACATGTTTGTTCAGATTTTACACCTGACCTCATTTTTTACTCCTCATAAAGCTATGGTGATGATAGCTTAGCTGTTTAACGTAGCACTAAACAATTTAAAGACAGCTACACCGCAGCTACGCTGCAGTTACAAACAGCTACATGTCAGAGGAACTACAGCTACGCTACAATATAGGTTCACTACAGAGCTACACCATTGCTACAGGTAGGTAGACCACAGCTTCTGTATAGCCATGCTACAGCTATGCTACAGTTATAATACAGCTATGCGTTATGCTACAGTTATACTACAGCTATGCTACAGTTATACTACAGCTATGCTACAGTTATACTACAGCTATGCTACAGTTATACTACAGTTATACTACAGCTACGCTACAGTTATACTACAGCTATGCTACAGTTATACTACAGCTATGCTACAGTTATACTACAGCTACGCTACAGTTATACTACAGCTACACTACAGTTATACTACAGCTACGCTACAGTTATACTACAGCTATGCTACAGTTATACTACAGCTATGCATTATGCTACAGTTATACTACAGCTATGCTACAGTTAAACTACAGCTATGCTACAGCTCCATGACAGGTGCACAACATCTATGCTACAGGTGGAGTGCAGCTACAGCTACATTACACTGCACAACTACAGCTGCAGGACAGGGACACTGCAGATATATTATAGCTATGCTACAGCAGGAATAGGCCTGTTATTACCCATGTTATTGTACATGAACATATAAAGAAGGCGTGCAGTCATGTCGGTGCGGCAACTGCCTTTGACAGATGTTCAGACTGGGAGCCTTGCCGAAGGGCACCTCGGCACCTGTCCTGCTATTGGCCCCGTTTCCATATTTTCGTCAAATACTATCAAATGGTTCCACCAGGGGGGGGCAACACTGCTGTGAGAAGGGGGCGGAGCCCCAGATATGGCTGAGCTGACCTGCTCCTCTTTGGTCCTCCAGGCTCTCCGTACCGAGACAAGATCACCATCGCCATCCTGCAGCTGCAGGAGGAAGGGAAGCTGCACATGATGAAGGAGAAGTGGTGGAGAGGAAACGGCTGTCCGGAGGAGGAGAGCAAGGAGGCCAGCGCGCTGGGCGTCCAGAACATCGGCGGCATTTTCATCGTCCTGGCGGCCGGACTTGTCCTCTCCGTGTTTGTGGCCGTGGGAGAGTTCCTGTACAAGTCCAAGCAGAGCGCTCAGCTGGAGAAGGTACGGACCCTCTGATCTTCATCACAACAACAGGCCAATTGCTAGCGGCGGCGGCAGTGTTGTGATGCTAATGTTAGCGTGCTCTCTGACATGCAGCAACATAAGGGTTGGTTTCTGTGCATTTATTC
The DNA here is from genome assembly GCF_003711565.1 of Takifugu flavidus. Taxonomy (NCBI): domain Eukaryota; kingdom Metazoa; phylum Chordata; class Actinopteri; order Tetraodontiformes; family Tetraodontidae; genus Takifugu; species Takifugu flavidus. The sequence continues at coordinate 12,250,798 of NC_079529.1, forward strand.
ACTCAGGCCCAATGGCGACAACAAGATAAGAAACGTGAGGGACTCTGCTGTCACCATGGAGACGAGCTAGACTTTAACCAGCAACTCAAATGACCTGCAGAAACGCGTCTGTGTAGCCTAGACGTTGTTCTGAGGATGGAAAAACTAGAAAACCGTTGGTCCAGGTTCAAACACACGTGCACAAACACACACGCCTGCTGTCCAGGTCCAGCCTCAGGTCCAGGTCTGAGCTCAAGGTTCTGGCCAGCAAACGCAGCAGCCTGTGAGTCGCCTGTACACACAGACAGGACACCAGCGAGACGATGGACACACCAGAATTCACACCAGCAAACTGTCCTGAACAATCTGGGCAGACAGACAGGCAGGCAGGCAGACAGACAGACAGACAGACAGACAGACAGACAGACAGGACAGACAGACAGGCAGGCAGGGAGGCAGGCAGACAGGCAGACAGACAGACAGACAGACAGGCAGACAGACAGACAGGCAGGCAGGAAGACAGACGGACAGGCAGACAGGCAGGCAGGAAGACAGACAGGCAGGCAGGCAGGAAGACAGACGGACAGGCAGACAGGCAGGCAGACAGGCAGACAGACAGACAGACGACAGACAGACAGACAGGCAGGCAGGCAGACAGACAGACAGGCAGACAGACAGACAGAGAGAGAGACCGACAGACAGGCAGGCAGGGAGGCAGGCAGACAGACATGCAGACAGGCAGACAGACAGGCAGATAGACAGACAGATTCCCCTTCCTGTACTCAGGTGAAACACAAACTATCATCATCATCAGTAATAACGTGAATGGTTCGGATCCATTTTGGTTTCTTTTCATTTGTAATCTTCCGTCCATGAATAAAGATCGCCTGTTGTCTGTCTGACTGGAACCAGCACAGGTGACTGGTCAGGAGTCAGGAGTGTCCCTCTGATCCTCCGTATCAACTCGCTTTTCTCATTTATTACTGTGAAGTTAAATACAAACACTTGTTATAAATGTTGCACCTTTGTTCAGTAACTGAATATAAAACAGATCCACCTCCAGATTTAATCAGCCTGAGAAACAGGTGACTCTCTAAAGGTGAATGAACGATAGCCTTAGATTATGCTGTCAAAAAACCTCAACGATGACAATAATAAGTGTGTGTGCAGGTGTGTAGCTCAGTGGAGAACCTGCGATAATAACAGTGTTAATAACAGTTGTTATAGACGCTCCTGGGGAATTGAACCAGCAACCATCTGCTGTCAACGCCTGCAAAAGGGCAGGTTGTCCTATTTGTCTTAAAGCAGCTCTTTGATCTCCGTCCTGGTGAAGCGCCTGTGTCTGCCAGGGTGTTAGCGACAGTCGTGTGCGTTTGTGTTGCGTCTGATTGATGCAGTCTGCTGAAACTACTGCTGATGAAACAGGTGCTGAGACAGCCTGTTCTTCTGAGCCAGTGTGTCACCTGAGCCTGTGTGTCACCTGTTTCACCACGCTGGTTCCCCTGTCAGGTTCCTCCCCAGGTCTGCCTGGATACAGACGCTTTCACCTGTTAACTGCACAGACGAAACACACGCCATTTGACTGCACACCATCAGGAGCTAATGTGTGTTCACCTCCGTCACTGCGTATCCATGGCAACCCTCAGATGACAGACATTATAATGTCATCTGCCTTTAATCGTTTGACCAATGTGGTCCACCTGAACTCTAAAACACAGTTTCACTGGCATGCGTGAGCATTAGCGACAGTGCTATCTAGCATCTGTTTGCTGTGGTTCACCTCTGAAAACGCTTGAACCTGACCTCAACGTGTTTCATGTTTCCAGATGTGCTAAAGCTGAATACAGGTGTGACAAAACATCTGCAGCTGTTTTCAGCCTAAAGGTCCCTCAGACGGACCAGTTAGAACACCGGTACGTCACCATGGCTGCACATCCTGCTGCCGCTCCGTTAGCATCACTAGCTCGCCCGCTAGCTTTAGCGCGATTGGATTCTGAACAAAGTCTCGAACACGTTTCAAATACGACAGCGTCAAATTCTTCGTTCCAACCCTGCTTTAATCATCCCAGACCAGGAAAACTGGAAAAGTTGTGGAAGCTAAAAGATGTTTCCTCTAGACGTCAGTGTTGCACACAGGTGAGCAGCATGGCGGCTGCTCTCATGTCCTCCAGCAGAGTGAAGATCTGAGCAGATCTGAGCAGATCTGAGCAGATCTGAGCAGATCTGAGCCGGAGCCACCGGTGAAGCCAGATTCCCTTTGTTAGGGTCCTTTCAGCCACCATGTGTTGTGGGATTTAGGAATTCTTGGTTCATCTGAAGGATGTTCAGCAGAATGAAACTGCTCCTCTGTCACATTTCCATGATCACCATGATGATTCTTCCTTCCTTCCTTCTTCCTTCCTTCCTTCCTTCCTTCCTTCCTTCCTTCTAGCTTCTCCTCCGTTTCCTCTTCCCTCTCCTCCTCCTCCCGCTCCTCCTTCTCCTCCTGCTCTTTCCTCTCTTCCTGGCTGCTGCTGCAGAGTAACCAGACTCGGGGTGCAGGGACCACCAGCTGTTTGTGAGGAGCCCATCTCATCAATGCCCCCCCAACACACACACACACACACACACACACACACACGCATGCTTATGGATGTGCACCAACACCCATGTGGTGAGGGAGAGCCTGGTGGATGCAGATTTACTCCATCCATTCCTTATTTGAAGAACTGAGGCCAAATCTGGGAGGACAGGGTGTAGAGTTCTGCCTCCTCCTGCCCTGGTCACTCTGGGTGTCCTCACTTCCTGAGGATCACAGACAGCTCTGTCCACATCTGCATCCACCTATCCATCATTTCCACCTCGTCCAGGTCATGGGAGAAGCAGTTTGTTCGAGAAGGTCCACAGCACCATCTAAGCTCCTCTAAGAGAACACCAAAGGAGATATAGTCCCTGTAGGGGGTCCTGGGTCTCCCTCAGAGTCTCCTTGCTGCAGCTTGACATGCCTGAACCGCCTCAGCTGGCTCGGTCAACTTGGAGAAGATCTAGCCCATCTCTTTATTTTGGCCCCTCTCATAACCTCTGAGGCTGAGCAGCTCTCTTGATCCTTTCTTTGGGTCACAGCAAAGGCCAGTGAGACATGGGCCAGCCCGGTTCCACTGCAGAAGCTATACCCTCTCACCTGACCATGTTGTGTTCTGTCACCACGCCACCTGTCCACCTCTACTTCTGCCACTTTTCCATCCCCTCCATCTTGTCTTTGATTTCCCCCTCCGATGAACCAGAGAACCAGCTACTGAAACTCCTCCTTCTGTCAGGTGGGACTCTCTCCAGCCTCAGACTTGGAGGAGCCGATCTTCATCTGCTTCACACTGACCTACCTGAGCTGAAGGTGGAGGCCCGACAGCCTCAAGTAGGAAGTGGGCAGGAAGCTGTCCAATTGTGATACAGTCCCTCAGACCACTGGAGGACCAGATCAAAGAAAGTCTTGAAGTCCTCCCCAGCAACACCTACACCTCCATCACTGTGACGCTCAGACAGACAGCATGAATTCACAGGCATGACCTTGGCATGTCCTTACCAATGGTGTATGCTCAGACCTGCTTCTCTCAAGGTGATCAGTGTTTTCCCATCAAGGAACTCCCAGTTTATATCACAGTTCAGAAAGAGGTGCCCAACGAACAAACACCAGCCTCAAATAATTCATTTACACTGTTGGTATCATAATTGAGCTATACTTCTATGTGTGTATTATCCGGTACTGGGACACAGGCGACACAGTCTGAGCTTGGACGCCTAGACTTCTCTCTCCTCTGACACTTTCCCAAGCTCTTCTGGGATGGTGTCCGCCGGTCAGCCGAGTGACATAGTCACTTCAGGATGGCCAGGGTCTTCCCCGGGGTTTTCTCCCGATGGGACACACCTGGAACACCTCCCAAGAGAGGCGCCAGGGGGCATCCAATACAGATAGATGATAGATATAATAGATGCCCAAGCCACCTCAGCAGCTCTACTCTGAGCTTCAGCCAGGAGTCCCTCACCCTATCTCCAAAGTAGTACCCCACCACCCTGGAGAGGAAAGCCATCTTAGTCCACTTGTATCCAATATTGTGTTCTTTCAGTCATCACTCAAAGTTTCTGGCCATAGGTGAGATTAGAAACTTGGACTGTCCAATAAATTGAGAGCTTCCCGTTTCCGATCAACCCCTTCTTTACCAAGAGAGAAAGACACAACAATCGTGTTACTGATGCCACTCAATGCCATTCTCGTGCTCCAATCCTTCCCTCATGAACAAGACCCAATTTCCTTAAACTCCTCCACTTCAGGCAGGAGCCTTCTCATGAAATTACAAGGGCAAGCCACCCTTTTCTGTTCAATAACCATGGCCTCGCTCTAGGAGGGGCCCATTGGTACTGGCCCAAAGGACCCAGCAATACAATGTCATCTGCGAAAAATAGTGTTGAACTCCACTGACTCTCAGACTGTACCCCTACAGCCCCTGGCTGCCACTGGAAGCCATGCTGGAGCCCAACGCGCAGTGGAAAGAGGTCTCACATACTGCTGGTGGGGGGCAATGTGGACAATGCTCCTGCTCCTGTCATGCAAGGACCGTACAACGTTTAGCCGAGGGCCTCCAACCCCTGAAGCACTTCCGACATGATGCTACGAGGAACACAGTTCCTGAGTTCTGTTCTCTGTGCACAAATCACATATGGACTGGTTGGGCAAATTCCCACAACACCTCAAGCACCTGTGAAGGGTATGGAGCTGGTCCAGTATTCCATCACCAGTTGGGGCACCTGCCAGCACCCCTTCCTGGGCCTCTGAAAAAGTCCTTTTACCCCAGTGAGGTAACATTCCATATCCCCACGGCCAGAGTCACTCTCCAAAGATTGGGTAGTCCAGCCCCATGGGGTGCACACAAATCAGATAGCACTAGCCCCTTTTGAACTCTCACATGGATAGTGACCCTACGGGAAGATAGCCTACATGCTTGACCCAAGGCCTGGCTCCAGGGTGGGTAAACTGCCTCACGTTATTATTGATCTGGGGCTTTGGAACCTCTCTTACTCTACTGCTTTCCCTAGTACCTGTTTGGGAGACCCTACCAGAGGCATTGAACCCCCAGCAACATAACCCCAGGGATCCATCAGGTCCGCAAACCCCTCCACGCCATTAAGATGGCGGTTCATGGAGCGAAAGCTGCATATGGACAGCAATAATATGGAGATTATGGAGATTCTCCATTAAACTTATGGTACAGAACCAAACAGTATGAAAGGAAAAGTCCCTAAACCGATTAAGAGAACGATTACACAGAGAGAGAACAATAAAGAAAGCGAGAAGGGTTTTACGTTCATGTAAAAAAAAAGAAAAAAAAGCCACACAGTAATTCGTCATGGTCGAGATTTCATATTTTTCTAATATAAAACACTCATAAAGTGTCAGATCACGGAACATTTCCGCTATTTCATATGTTAGTTCCAGAGTTTGGACTATCCGTCTACGCTGTGTGGGCAGAGCTCCGTTACTAAACTGATTTGTAGAATTTGCAGAGCCGCGACGGAGGAGGGAAAAAGGTGAAATAGCTTCAGAGTCTACGGCTACGTTCCTGTAACTGCTGCTCCCTTTTAAATCAACTTCCTGTCTGTTACACTCACGTCCTGTCACCTTTCCCTCAATGACCTGGTCAGTGCTGGAGCGGTAACAACTGGGGCTTCGTTTAGCTGTAGCTAGCCGGGGTAGCTAGGGTTCCCTTCGGTGGTTTCTGTGCTGAGCTCTGGTTCAGGACTTTTGACCATCTGTGCACAAAAGTTTGGATTCTGTTGAGATTTTAACAGCCAGGCTAATAGTTTCTGCCAACCTGTCAACACGTCTGCTGTCTTAGGAAAAGGCGGAGCGTTGAAATCTTACATAAATGATGGGAATGACGGCACCGCCGACTCGCTCGCTAATCTAACCCAGAAATTCATTCATCTATAATTCACCTCTGATTTCACGAGCCCGTCAACAGATTCTTACGTAGAGAAGTTGCACCCTGTTTTTAGCCATTAGCACAGAAACGTGGTGGACAGAAGCTCCCACAGGAAACAAACCACACTGTGAGGACCAACTTTTGCTCTCTGAAGGCTGCAGAACTTCCATATCTGACCAACCACGGCTGCACTGAGCTCTCTCAGCCTTGAGGTGCTCTGAAGGCTGCTGGGAGCAGCTGCACTCACAGTCAGACACAAACCTGCAGGCGTACTGGAGGTCCAGCAGCACAGGAACCTGGTGGTGACCACAACAATGTGCAAACCTTCTGAACTTGAATGTTCCTGCTGGTTTGGACCACGGCTGATGATCCTGTGTGTCCATGTTTTCTAGTTTCTTCTCCAGTGAACTTCAGTCACCTGCAGAACTTTTTAAGTTCTTGCCTATTGAAGATTCTAGCATGTTGTTGTTGATGGGCACAGATGCTTCTCACGCTGCCTGTGAGCCGCACACTTTGCTGTCTTGGCCGTGTGTCCACTGGACATTTGTGGTGACAAATGGTCAAACATCCTGTGGTCAGGTGACACCGCTGAACTCAACAACACACTGTGCTTAAATGGAGACACTGAAGTGCTCAGAAGGTTATTTCAGAAATGAAAAGGTGGCACACAGGTGGATCACAGATAGCTGGGACACATTCCAGCACCTGCACCTCCACCTCCACCTGCACCTCCACTTCCACCTCCACCCGCACCTCCATTTCCACCTTCATCTTCACCTCCACCTCCACCTCCACTTCCACCTCCACCCGCACCTCCATTTCCACCTTCACCTTCACCTTCACCTCCACTCCACCTCCACCTCCACCTTCACCTTCACCTCCACCTCCACCTCCATCTCCACCTCCACCTGCACCTCCACCTCCACTTCCACCTCCACCTCCACCTCCACCTCCATCTCCACCTCCACCTGCACCTCCACCTCCACCTCCACCTCCACCTCCACCTCCACCTCCCAGCAGCCATTTCTGCAGGTTGAGTCCGTCACTCATCACTTGTTTGTGTCTGTCAGCCTTTTCCCACGTGGATGATGAGGCCTGTGTAAATAATGTGGACTGGTCCCACTGTTCCCCATTTGCCTCCTAGCGTAGCCTGGAGAGAAGGGCCCCTCCCTCTGAGAAACCCCACAGCGGCGTGCAGCTGCAGCTGATGCTTGAGCCTCATAAAATCTCTGTAATCCTGTGACCCCATAGCAGCCACCATCCATTCAGCACGCCACCAGCAGGCAGCCGTGATGACAATGGCTCCCCTGACAGGCAGCAAAGTGGGCCCAGCGCTCCCAGAAGCCCTGAGGCTGCTGCTATAAAACAAAGCAAAGCAAAGCAAACGAGAGGAAGTCGCTCGGCTGGTTCCTTTCACAGCCAGACCGACATTTGTCGACAGCCTCACCTCGATACAGCTGCAGGTGGGAGTTGAACTCCATGAATCTCCACCGTTCATTCCAGTCCCGGCTCACGATGACCGACGACATTAATCCAGTCAGAAAAGAGGGCGTGGCCTTTGAAATGGTCGGAAAAGTCGGGTTGTGAGAAACCTCTGATCCGGATTGTGGGCCGCAACCTTCAGAGTGGGTGTGGGAGGCTGGAGGAGGCTTTAGGAGCTCAGATGTTGAGACCATGATCCAAAACCATCGGGGCAACAGTCACCTCGGCCTCATGAGTGAAGGAGGATTTATTTATGTATTCAGAAAACACACTTGTTTTTGTCTGAAGGATATTAACCTGAATGGAGAAGGACAAAGATGAGTCAATACGAAGGTGCCATCTCCATCTGGGGGGGAGGGGGGTCATGGGCATAGACCACTGGATCGCCACTGGAGTTCAGTCTGGGAGGGTTAAAGCATCAAACCTCTGTGGAAGAACATCTGGAAGGTGCATTAGCAGCAGCAGCACCTTGATGAACGTGAAGGTTCTCCAGATGTTCCTCCAGCTGCGGAACACGTTTAGCTTAGATTTGCTTCGAGTTCTGCAGCAGAGCGGCAGAAAAGAACGGCTCACATTGCTGACGTCGTCCACGTCCTGTCACGTAAACGCTGTAACTGGTGTCCAGATGCTCAGTAGCGGGCTAACTGGTGAGAACCTGTAGAGTGACCTAAAGACACTCTTCCGGTTTATCCTGATCTTCCGGATCAGGATAAACCTGATCCGTCCGGTCGGTCCTCCATCACATCTCACTAGGCTTTGAGACGTGAGCTGACCCAGCTAGCTAAACTGGTCTCCAGTCTCATGGACTGGACTGCTGAATGGAACCTCACGCTTGTTGCTTGGGGTGTTGCAGGTGCGATGTGTCTGTTGCTCCACGTTCAGCAGAAGAAACCACCAATCACCTAGCAACCACTAGCACAAGGGTCACATGACATCCGTAGCTCCTCTTGGCTTCCTGTTGTTCCCAGACGACTGTAGTTTAAATGTTGTTATCTGCCGTCAGTCGTAGATGCAGCTGAAAACATACTCGTGCTACGCTAACTAGGCTCGGCTACTTTAGCAGATCTGTATAACTTATGAGTGACTTCCTCCGACTGAAGATGTGAAGGTGACATCGAAGCGTTGCCGGAAGGGCCTAAAATAAATGTTGGAGCAAAAGACCTCAAAGTGGATCGGTGGACAGAGGCTGGACGTGCACAGCAGCTGTGAGGACGCGTGTGTTTTTCTGATCGCAGCTGCTCCGTCCTGCTGGACGCGTAGCATGCAGCGTAGCATGAACACGCGTCACCGCTAAGTTAGTCAAAACCCCATCGTAGGAAGCGCTGCGGACGCCACGCCGACCCAGACTGGAGCTGCTGTTGCCGGGCGGGTGTTCGGGGGCCTGGAACCCATTCTGTCTTCTTCTCTCCACAGAGGTCCTTCTGCAGTGCCGTGGTGGACGAGCTGAGAGTCTCCCTCAAGTGCCAACGGCGGCTCAAACACAAGCCGCCGCCCCCTGCCCTGGTGAAAACGGAGGAGGTCATCAACATGCACACCTTCAACGACCGCCGACTGCCCGGCAAAGAGACTATGGCCTAAAGTGGGAGTCGCCGCCACACTACCACCCTCTGTCCTGCAGCGAGGGGGTGCGGCGAGTCATGGGGGATAAGGGTGGGGGCAAATGGTAGGAGGGTCACCGTGGGGGGTTGCAATGATTGGGTGGGGTCAACAAAAGGAGGAGGGGCTTAGATGACATGTCAATCTCCTTTACATACGAATATAAAAGAGTCAACAGTATTTCCTGTGGAAATAACCCGAACCTGGGGACCGTTTCAGCGAGTGACCTCATTATTGGCGCCACCTTTGGGGAGGTGGCAGCATGACAGGTTCCGGAATTTTCCAATCCCAGGATTCAAAGAGGGAACAAACAGGCCCCCCCCCGTCCCCGCCCCCGTTGACTCTGTCGGCTGAGCGTCGTCCCAGAGACACTGTGGAAGATCTTTACGTCTTTGGAACAATTGAGGGGGCTGAACCGAAGCCCCGAGGGCGGCGGGGAGCTCGGTCGCCCCGTAAATGTATAGAAGAGGCTTCGCTTCAACGTATATAAACTGATCCAACGTGAGACTAGCTCTAATGTATAATCACCCATCAGGCAATAAGTGAGGCCATGTCTTTGTGTTTGGCAGTATTAACACTTTTAGTCTACCTACCTGTGGGGGGGGGGAGGGGGGGTGCTACTGGGGGAACGGGGTTCAACGCATATGTCACATGACCTGGAGTGGTGGGGGCGTGGCTCGCCGCCACCACTTCACACACAAACTATTTATTTCAAGTATTTATTGTCTTATTTATGACACGTGTTATTTATACCATGACGACTGCAGCTCCGGGTCCACACGCCTTCCCAGCGTTTGCTCCACGTTTTCCCTCTTTCCGATGATCCGACTTTGCTTTTTCCTTCGGCAAACTTTCACCGGGAAAATGACGTTTCTACGACAACGTGTTTTTGTACGAACAGAATCCAAACTTTTGTAATGATTTTTAAAGACACAAAGAGCATCAGGAGGAGCATCATCGGGGGAGGGGCTGCACTCCACACACACACACACGCGCGCACACACACATGAAAACACACTTGCACACACCCACACACACTCGCACTCTCACACAAGCACGCATGCACACATACACACCCACACTCACACAAACACACACACACAGAAACACACACTCCCACTGTATCCTAAACAAAGATTCGTTAGCACAGTTAGCACATTCTGGTTAGCGTCCATAAGAAAATGTTGTTTTGGCAAATACGTAAGAAAGAAAACTATTTTTATCATGTAAAGCAGCTCATATTTACAGAAAGCTATTTTTACTTCACCTGCCGTCCCACTGATCGGAGCCACGTAGAGACGAGGGACGAGCGCTGCCGATGCTCATGATTCCCGGCTGGCTGAGAGACTCCAGCAATCGCGTGTAAATGGTTGGAACAGATGTATTTAAAGAAAATGAACATTTAACTAATTTTCAACTTGTGGTGAAAACAAAATGACGTGCACACAGTTTACCCTTTGAAGTTGATGCACAAGTTTAAAGAAAATAAAGGAATACTCACAAACCCTCTGCCTCTGTTTCAGTGTTTGCTAACAGTTGTGACGGCTCGTGTGCTCATCCAGAATAGTCACCTTTAACCATCACAGCTGTGGTCCAGGTCAGCATGTTCCGGTGTGCTCCTGTTTAGATGAGAACCTGATTGTTCTCCTCATTCCCTGAGTTTTGCAGAGCTAAGTTGTGCGCTAGGCCCGAGGTGCCTCATCCGTCCTCCGAAGATGCTGGAACAGGCGGAGATTGTTCCGACCACACAAGACATGGGCCTGCTTGTAGGTTTGGCTAACAGTGCAAAAACTGCTAGTTAGCATTGGGGAGCAGCATAAGACCTCATCCCAGGCCAGAGAGGTCCAGTTGGTCAGTTCAGTCGGTGACCGGAGGTGCTGCAGCGGCGACTGTGTTTTGGTTTCCCACTCAGTGCATCGTCGTTCATTTGCGGCTCATTTAGCTTCTGTAATCCTCTTGATCTTCAATTAATGCCGGGCGACCTTTTGAAAAGAACAATCTTCTGGTTCTCTGTGTCGCAGTTTTTGGACATGAACAAGCAGACAGGTGCCTTCTGAGCGGAAAGGCCTCTTTCCGCCTCCTCGTCACCGAGGCTCCGAAGGAGAGGCTGGAAAAATCCTGGCAATACATTTCTCGCTTTGTTGTGAGGGCAGACTTAACCTTCTGATGCCTGATGCTCACATAATCTCACATTAAAAACCTCCAGTCATCACAGGAAGGTTTGTCTCTGCCAACGGCCTCAAACAGGAACACCATCTTTAGCTACAGCATCCATCACCTCTTGGCAGTGGTATTAGCCCGTTGGCAGTGTTAGTAAGTCGTTAGCAGTATTATTAATCCGTTAGCATTGTTATTAACCAGTTAGCAGCATTATTAACCCATTAGCAGTATCATTAACCCATTAGCATTAGCAGTATTAGCAGTATTTTTAACCCCTCAGCAGTATTATTAACCCATTAGCAGTGTTATTAACCCGTTAGCAACATTATTAACCCTTTAACTCCTATTTTTAATAGTCCTGATTGACATATTTAGAGCTTCCTGTTAAACTGGGCTCACCACTGGAGCTCTGCACTTCGAACCACCCCAGTCAGCCCTCCTCAAGGTCACTGCCTCACCAGTCCTTGACCTCTACAGGTGATATGAGTTACAGTGAGTCAGCAAATTGGCAGCCAATCAGATTAGAGCAGCCATCTTCCCTGCCCTGACCCCCGTGTTGGTCCAGATCTGTGGAGAGGAGCCGCGGTGGAGCAGCCATTAATCAGGTTTGTGTCTAAAGAGGATCTGATGTGCTTGACCTCTGGGTTCAGCCCTTAACTTCAGGTGTGTCCGGCAGCACAGCGACCCTGGAATTAAAGCTGCACCACAGCATATTTGTCCTGCCCACAGCAGAACGCTGCCCTCCGTGGGGGAGCTAGCAGGCTGCAGCAGGGAGACAAATGCTAACATTACAGTCCTTTTCCAAATAGAAAACCTTCTATTTGTCATTTCATTGCTATTAAACTGTGAATTTGCGAGATGAGAAGGCAATGCTAATGCTCACTTTAACGTCCATACAAGAAAACTGACTCCGCTTCACACTTTTCCGGCTGGAATCAGCCAACGAGGGACGAGAAACGTGAGGCAGAAAAAGGAAACCAAAGCTGTACGTGTGAAATCGGGGGTGAGAAACACTGGATCGTGGAACAAAAACAGCACTTCAGATCCAGGAACTGTTGTTGATGTGACATTTCCACAGTACCATAAAGGTGCTGGGCTGTAATTTTGTTGGTAGATTATTGGAGCCGTAAACACGGAGCTGAATGATTTATCCCCCCTCTGATCCACAACACCGGAGATTTACAGCCACAATCCCAAATTCCACTAAGGAACAACCACACAGACCTGAGGAACCATGATCACATTACATGGATCCAGAACCAAAGGAGCAAGACCAGATTACAGGATCTGGACTGGAGCCGTGCCGCCGCAGAAGGTGCTATCATGCTAACACCTTCTAAATACAAACGTCAGTCTGGACCTAATGCTAACAGTCCCGATTATACTGAAGGGAAACAGGCGGGAACCCAGAACGTTTGAGGAGAAACCTCGAAGCAGACGCGTAAGGGAGAGGCTAACCCACAATGCATTGCAGCAGATTCCTGAGAGCTCTGGCTCGTTGTTGCGGGTGTGAAAATGTGTGTTTTGCAGGACAAACACCTCCAGAAGATCCTGTTGGACAACCAACAACGGCAGCTTTCCATTGTTTGTCTATTAGCCACCAGCGCAGCTACAAGCAAACCTACTAAAACATGAAATCCATGTAAATCTCCTGCTCATAATCCGTTACCGTAGCAACAAGCTGAGTCCTCCGCCGGCTTAATGAAAACATGGCAAAGCCATCAAGGCGTCGCATCTCTAATCCTTCCCCAGGAAGCAGAAACAGGCAGCAAAGAAGTCAACGGCTCCAGGAAGTGTTCCGCCCGGCTGCAAATCCGAGCCAGTTCCCCCCTCCAACTTGGACCGGCTGCAGTGATTCCGAGCCTGGAGCAACGGCAGCAACGTGACTGCCTGTGTTGCGTTCACCACAGGTGAACTCACAAACAGCCTGAACAACAGCAACACAGGTGACGCTCCAGCTCCTTTAGGAACAGTTCTGATGGAAACTCAGAACATCTGACCCAAAGAGCCAAAGAACCAGGGAGAGATGTTTGAGAAGAACAAGGCTGGTTTCTTTAGGAAGAGAACAGACGGCTGTGTTCCGCCTGTTGCCTTTAAGAGCCGAGCCAGTCAGTAAATGGCCGACTGGCTGGTGTCCTGATCAGAGTGAACATGTGCAGAAGCGACAGGCAGCAGAACTCTGGTGCTGAATTATGGATCCAGCCTGGATTATTGATGAGGCTCCAGCAGGAGCTCTGATCAGCAGCTTCTCTCTGCTGCACCCGAACATCTCAGAGTTGGAGCCGTGTGATGATGTCAGCGAAGCCTGGAGGCCCTCGCCAACCACCATCAGCATCTGGGCTGGACTCAGGCTGAAGGTCTGGCTGCTGCTCCTCGACCGTCAGGCTGAGCTGATCTTTGAGATGGTTTTTTATTGATCCACCATCTTCTTGATGACAAAGTTTTGGAGTGAGATCAGGTGATCCCACAGGCAGAATCCTTCTGGAGGAGATGGTCCTGTGTGTTTAACGGGATCGGTTACAGCTGCAGCCTGGTAGATGAGCGATGAGGAGGCTCATCTTCACTTCCATAATAACTGTAATCTGGGGCCACAACGAGCGTTTGAGCTAATTGGCTTCAGGCTGTAGTGGCTCTTCTCTCTAATCCATCTACAATCAGCAGCACGGAGCTGCATCACAACGAGTGACGGGTCAAGCTGGACCAGTTCCATGAGCATCAGGACAAACAGCGCGACTTCTTCCCCCCCGATGCTGCTGCTGATTCGGTCCAGAACCCTCCACCAGTCCCAACTGGTCCTGAACCCAGTCAAATCACGTTTCTGCTTCAGTCTGCGTCTTTTTCCTACATAGTTGGGAAGCTGTGAACTCATCTGACGGTCCTGGGGGGTCATGGAAGGAAGGTCGGAAGGAAGCAGCGAGTCCACCGAGGAGATTAAGGCTGAAGAGCTCAGTAGTGGTGATGGAAACATCATCAAAGAAGATGTGGAAGTGTAGGTGGAGGGACAGGGAGCCTGAGGGGAGACAAGAGCCCCAGGTCCTTCTGGGGTGATCCAGCTCCTAGTCAGACCTACAATCAGAGGAAGTGTAGCATGACCCACCATCACAGCCGTTATCTGACCCACCCCCCTCATCCATCATGAGGGTTACTGCTCCTCTAGGTTCTCCGTGGTGTGGTTCTGGAGAACCTGGGTGCAGGACTGTTGTTTCAGGCTGTCCTCCACCTTATGGACAGGAATACTGTTTCCTCCCCAGTAGCTGGAGCAGATATCTTCTGATTCTGTCAAAAGCATCAGAGCTAAATGTAGCTAAATGTATATGAAATTCCAGGCTGAGTCAGCTCTCCGTTCATTTAAGAGCATTTTAATATGTACACTACGATGCGCATGTTGAGAACTTTTAAAGCAGTTAACAGAAGATGATGTCTCCCGTCTCCAGCCTGTCCTCCTGCTCCTCAACCTAATCAGGACCTTCTCCTGTTCTCCTGGGCTCAGAACCATGACACTTCCTGTTTACAGGAAAGTGCCGCCTTTCTTCTATGTTCTTCACCCATGAGGGGGTCAGTGGTTGCCTCGTTAGGGACTTTCCTGTTTTGAATAAAGCAGAATGGAAACAGTGTTGCTTCGTCCTCCACCTTCTATCTGCTCCAGAAGAAAAAGCTTTAAATATTCAGGCCGTCTTCCTGTTATCAGCCCTGAGCTCTGAGCTCTGGCAGGTATCCCCTGTTATCGTTGTTGAGAAGGAAATTATGGCTATATCATGTGGTCCAGAAGCTGTGTTGACCCCCCCCCCCCCCCCCCCCCCTTCTTTATTATACAGGCTGGAATCTCACACTACGACTCCAGCATATTAAAGCTGCTCCAGTTTCTCAAAGTCGAGTGGAGATGACCACGTCCACACGGGTTCTGCTGCAATAGGACCCACATAGGACCCACACAGATCCAGTATGGTACCAACATGGGATCAATTCAGGACCAGCACAGAACCAACATGGATCCAACATGGGAGAGAGCGAGGACCAACACAGAACCAACATGGGTCCAATATGGGAGAGAACGTGGACCCACACAGATGCGGTATGGTATCAACGTGGGACCAACTCAGGACCAACTCAGGACCAACACGGGACCAACATAGGATAGAACGGGGACCAACTCAGGACCAACACAGGTCCAACATAGGATAGAACGGGGACCAACTCAGGACCAACACGGGTCCAACATGGGATAGAACGGGGACCAACTCAGGACCAACACGGGTCCAACATGGGAGAGAACGGGGACCAACTCAGGACCAACACGGGTCCAACATAGGATAGAACGGGGACCAACTCAGGACCAACACGGGTCCAACATAGGATAGAACGGGGACCAACTCAGGACCAACACGGGTCCAACATGGGAGAGAACGGGGACCAATTCAGGACTACTACTGTCATTCTTGTTTTACTTTTCATCAACAGACATTTCTGCTGCTGTTGAGGTGCAGCGGGTTCTGCTCAGGGTTTGGACTCAGCTGGAGAAGAAGTAACGAGTTTGCAGGAGGCGTCAGTCGGTCACAGAATGCTCGCACAGGTCCAGACAGACATTAATGTTCATGTTTCTGATCTGTGAGAGGAAATTAGCCATGTCAAGAGAGCCAGTGATGAACCGAAGCTAACGACGGGGAAACGGGGCGAACGTGGCCCCTGGTTCCAGCGTTACGATGCTCTTCCATAATGTCAGTGCAGCTTGGAGGTCAGTTTCTGAACAGACATGGTCCACGGAGCTCGCAGTCCTCTCGTTAGCATCAGCAATAACAGCAGTGATGGAGTGGAGAAATAAAGACAACCAGAACCAACAACCGTTGATAAACCACCAGTACCCGTAACACCAACAGGTCTGTGGTCCACCTGTGGGTCTGCAGGGTTGTGTTGTTCAGATCTCTATGTGGCTTTATTAGCCTGCGAGGTTCACAGCGGTGGAGGCTGCTTCTCTGAGAGGGAGACTGTCTGCTGTTGTGGGACTGATTAATGGAGGACACTCACATCCAACCTCACCATGAACAGGAGCGACCAGCATGAGATCTGGAGACAGCTGGGATTCTGAGCACGAGAAGTAATCTGTCTTTATGGCTTTATGGTCAACCTGGGTCACTTGTATAAATGCTGCAATGACCTTGGACCTGATACTGGACCTTCGTCTGGATTTAATTGATCTTCAGCCAGGCCATAAATGTTGTCAGTGCTGAAGCCATCTGCTAAACTTGCAGTTCCAAATGAAGAACTGTGTTTCTTGAAAAGCATCAAATTTTATTCACCTCATTGTTCTACAATAATGGACGAGCCAACACTGGCAGCTATGCTCAACATCTTTGTCCAACAAAATTCAGAAAGATAAAGCTGCCCCGTCACGTTGGAGGTGCTCAGCAGAAGGTTCTCCTGTTCCTTCTCTCTGCTGTTTAAAGTCATGCTGGTTGCAGATCAGCCACTTTTTACTTTGTTCTCGATGATTTGAAGACCACAGGTGAGCACTGTGGAACCGGTGTGATGGTTTTGGGGAAAGGATTCTCATTTTTCTCTATAAGCCAAGAAAGTTCAGAGGCACGTTTCTGCTGGCTTATTTTTATTGGAGGATACATATCGATTTATTTGAGGGTGAGTTAAATGAGGATAATTACTATAAATAGTTGCTAAAGCTTCATGTTTGACCAACTCCGTCTCTCCAGATATGGAGTTTATTTAAACTACCCCAGGGCTGAACTACATGTAGTTTTATAAGCTTCACTGACATCTCTGGCCTGGACAAGTGAAGGAAAACCCATCAGGACGAAGATGAAGAGGACACACAGATGGACCCATTTCAGGGGTTGACTAACAGGTCTTACATAACGACTATAAGTGGTGAATAGAGTTGGTCACAAAGACAGTGGGTGTTCCCCGCTGTCTCTTTCACAACCAGTGAGACCAACCAGAGCCCCAGAGGAGATAAACACATGCACACACTCCGAAGCTGAAGACACATAAAGGGAGGTTGAACCGGGAAAATATCATAAATCAAGCTTGTCTCGCTGGATAAGTGGATGTGAGAGGACAGAGGAATGGAGAATCAATCCTGGGACGGTTAATGTTTAAACGGTGACCCCACCCCTCCCACGGTGGCTCCACCCCTCCCACGGTGGCTCCACCCCTCCCACAGTGGCTCCGCCCCTCCCACAGTGGCCAATAGGGATGAACAATCCTTGATAAGTTCTTTGAACCAGATGCTTTGGTGCAATTACTGACTACCAACTCAGCTTTTCTCCAGATGTCACCCACGCCCCTTTTCCATCATAAACTTCAGGTTTATCAGACCGCTTCTTCGTGTGCTTACATCCAACACCAACGCCTGGTTCGGCTCAATCAGCATCTACCACAGAAACGATCCAAACAAAACAATAAAAGTCAGCAATAAAATCATTGGCAAGGAACAAGAATCGCTCACCCACGTCTACAAGACTGGGGTCACCACAAGAGGTGACAGCCAACACATGCACCACACTCTAACTACACTCATTTACCCTCAGCATGCAGATACACATCAGTGCCAGTCTGGACAAACAGGGCTTCATCTAGCTTCATCCCCATCTCAGCTGGACTCCTTAGCAGCGACCTCCTGCTATAACACCCTTTATTAACCTGTTCTGAACTCATTTTGTCCATCCTTGTTTTGAACACTTTATTTTATTAATATTCTTGTTTATGTGTGACATGACAGTTGTGTCTGTTACTATTATGGTGGCTGTGAGGTTGATCTGTATGTCCTCACCTGCACTGATGCTCCTAACGGAAAAATAAAGAAACTTTCTCTTGAGACACCCATGAGAGGGTCGAGGCCCCCAGGACACCCATGAGAGGGTCGAGGCCCCCAGGACACCCATGAAAGGATCCAGGTTACCAGGACATCCATGAGAGGGTCCAGGCCACCAGGACACCCATGAAGGATCCAGGTTACCAGGACATCCATGAGAGGGTCCAGGACACCCATGAGAGGGTCCAGGACACCCATGAGAGGGTCCAGGACACCCATGAGAGGGTCCGGTTCACCAGGACACCTATCTATCATTGAATACATCCACCTGGGTGAAATCAGCAACGGTTGCTATGGACACCTGGGGGGCCTCCTACAGTGTAAGCCAGACTTGCAGTAGACAAGTGTACTGGTGCTCTGCAGCACACAGCTCTGCTCTCATATAAAGCAAAGCCACGCTGGACTGTCAGAGAGCCTCCTTCATGATGGCTGCTGACCCCCATCACACTAATGGAGCGGCTGCAACCTTAATGGCACTTCAGTTGACAGCTGCACATCACAACACTCCTCGCTTATTCATTATTCCAGCATAATGTATGGAAGATTGCACACAGAAACACGGCCGTCCCCTTCCCCCTTTGTCAGCATCACATTTTCCTTGTCCTTCAGGATCTTGATGGGTGATGTTGGCTGTAGGCCACAGCCAGACTGGCCAAGTTCTCTGGAACAGGCCTGATCTCTGGTCCCAATGGGGCAGGAACCCCAGAAGAACCTGCTAATGTCCTACAGATGCATCAGGATACACAACCATACCCAAGTGTCACATCCATCCGTTCATCCGTCCCTTCCGTACGTCCGCCCGTCCGTCCGTCCATCCATCCATCCATCCATCCATCCATCCATCCATCCATCCATCCATCCATCCATCAGGAGTTTTCAGGAGTTTTCAGAAGAATCTTCAGCAGTTGTCATGTGACCTCATTATCTGTTAGCTCACAGCTGATTTTGCAGACAGGAAGTAGGATATGATGTCACTTCCTTCCCTGCTCTGACACATCGTCTCCATTTTAGAGT
Organism: Takifugu flavidus; assembly: GCF_003711565.1. Taxonomy (NCBI): domain Eukaryota; kingdom Metazoa; phylum Chordata; class Actinopteri; order Tetraodontiformes; family Tetraodontidae; genus Takifugu; species Takifugu flavidus. The sequence continues at coordinate 12,269,806 of NC_079529.1, forward strand.
CACCTCTATAGTGTGTGACACCTCTGACAGGTCATTAACAGCATGACTACAGTTGTTTTAAAACAACGTCTCCATGGAAACATAAATGCATGTTTGTGTCTAAGGTCAGGCCTGTTATCTCATTGAGGATGAGTCTCTGAAAGCTGCAAACATCCAGCATCCATCACGGCGCTGAATCGGCTCAAGCTCCCACTTTTCCATACGGATGTGTATTTTCAGCAGCGCCACATGATCCATTATCCTCAGCAGAGCGATGCACAGGCGCGTTTCATGTGCTGAGGCCACAAATAAATGCTGCTCTGCTAATTGGATTACACCAGCGGAAAATGTAGGATGCCCTTAAAACGTGTTAGAGATGGTTCCTGTTTCCTGGGGGGTGAAATCACTTTTTCTGACATCAATCAGTTTCATGAATTAATTGTTGTTCCCTGAAAAAATCAAGCCACAATTCTAAGCTGCGTCAGAAATCAATGCCAAGAATTCTTGAAAGCCGCCAGAGCAGGACTAGTTTACGTCTGATGACAAGTGTGAAAGCTGATCCCTCCACGCTGCTCCCTGCAGAGAAATCAGCCGGGACCAAATCCTCCCATCACACAGCAGCGCCGCAGTGACAGACGGAAGGTGGTCTTTCATACTTCTTTTCAGCAGGATACTGGAGAGGGGGCCCTTTTCTCCCTCTGTCCCAGCCGCAGCATGAGTGGATGAATATGATTTTTTTCCCCTTTTTTCATCTTTCTTTTAATCTTCAGCGTTCGTGCGACTGAATAGCGTCTGTGTCGAACGTGTCGCACCTGTCAGAAGCTGAGGGGTTGGGTGGACAGGTGGGTGTTCTCTCTGGGCCTGTTCTAATGGGCACCACAACTTAAGGTGACGAGTCGTCCTCATGCAAATTTGAGGGCCACTTTTCTCATTCTCATCCCTTCACCCACTATAAAAACCATAAATTATCAGAAAGTGTAAGCAAACAGCCAAGTGTGTGTAATACTCTTCATTTATTTATTCAATTCTTCAAAGAAGAACATTGAACACCACAGGAACATTGAATGCCACAGGAACTGGTCTGAAAGTAGGCTGGTGAGACTGGAAACCAACAGGAAGGACTTTTGTGACAGCTGGAGAGCACTTTTTGGTCCCCATATGAACCCGTGCAATATTCATGCTGGCCTAGTCGGTAAAGTGCACATTAAATATACAGCCGTCAACATTTCTAGGCAGGCAACCACGAGTCGTGATAGCTCTAGTTCTACTTACGTCAGCATTCTAGCGCCCCCTGGATTCAGTCAGGAGGTGCTGTCAGTAAATGTCACTGGACATATACAGTATGTCAATCCACTATCACTTACCTGTAAACAAGCCCCTCCCTCCAGGCTGTGGGAACCTTCATGTCTTCTATTGATGTTGTCTCTCTGTAGAACTAAGGTGAAAATGAATAAATTGGGAGAACTCTCACCAATCACATCCATCTATCCTCTACAGCTTTATCAAGTCCGAACATTAACTGTTAAATTATTCAGCGGGGCTCATCATCAGGGACCTGAAACAATCATACTTCTTAATAACATTTTGGAATGTAACAATAGAAAAAGAGCTGCCTCGTGTCCTTGAAGATCAAGTCAGATTCCCCCAGATTAAAGTCTTAATCCTGGTCCAAAACCAAACTCAAGGATGAGAACGAGTAAACTCCACATTTCCACAGCTCATAAACTGAATATTCATGCTGTTGTGATGCTGCTCAGGCTAAGATGAGGAACATTTATGGAACAAAGACCCTCATAAACCCAGTAAAATCTAATTTTAGTGGTCCTGGAGGAGGACACGCTGTCTTCCCAGTTGATAAGCTGATTTTCTAGACTGTAAACAGACGCAGCAGCAACAAAAGCCTCCTTTTCGATCACATTCTGGAAGAAACGACATGTGGCACCAACAGGAAGAAGCACAGTGTTGGGCCTCCAGGGCCAGCAGGACCTTCCCTGCTGGCCTCAGCAACAACCCAGAAAAGTAATTTGGATTTTTCTGTTGGAAATATGCAACTATGCATCTTCTCCATAGTCTGTTCTCTTCATGTCAGATAATATCCACTTATTGTTGCTTCCAGGGTTGATATTATGGAGAAGTTTTATCCAATCATATTTCAGACCGTCAGCATTCACCTCTGTGTCCATAGGACATGACCTATTGACGCAGGTGAATCACACAGATAAAGTGTCCAACAGAGCCACCGAAGTAGAGATCCCTGTTGGTGAGCTCAGGCATTCGATTTTTATTTACTACACCTTTTGTCGCATAAATTTCTTAAAAGTTGACTTCAGCAACAGCTGTAACAACCGCTCTCCGAATTTATCTGATTACTTTGATGTTTGTTGGTTCCGTTCTGGTCTCGTTGGTGTCTTCCCCAGTGACAGTGGCCAGTGGGCCAGTTTGTTCCTGGGTGCTTTCACTGATCTTTGGTTCCTCCCCTCAGCTTAATGATGTGAAATGTTCCAGTAATCAAGTGTTGGTTGACTGGTGGATATTAAGGTGGTGGTCTGTGTCTAGTGTCATGTTGATGCGACTGATTGGGCCGCCTGGTACTGATAGATGTGGCAATGATGAGGGAAACTTTCATCTGCCTGTTGTGGACAGCATGGACTTGTTAAACTGGGAAAGAATTAATGGTGAGCCAGGATAATTATACTGGTTATACTGGGACAGTATGGTTTCTGTGTGGTTTGTAGCTATAAAAGCTTAAGTGATGATGAGCACGGGCTTGTGTGGTCTGCAGTAAATTTGAGAGTGAGCATCTCCAGCTCACAGCAGGAGGTCTGCTTCACAGAAACATCAGTCGTCACGACGTCATTGTGTTGCAGCTGCAGCCAGAGCGAACAGAGATAATTACAGCGGTCAGATCTGGGAGACGGCGGGCCTGAAACTGTGATGTGCTGCCAGCTGATGGAATCAGCAGGAACCCGCAGGACAGGAGGTCTCTGGTATTCCACAGACATCAGATCCAAATACTGTGAGATGATGAGGTGAAACAGCAAAAATTCCAGGCTGGAATGTTTGGAGCCAGATAAGTTTACACCACTGGTAGACCTCCACTTTTGGCCCACCAACATCCAGGTTCAACTGGAATCATCTAAGATCTTCTCCCACCCTGGTCAGAAGCCATTTCTGTTCACTACTGAATATAGGGTTTGACATTTTAACCGATCTCTTTCTCAACCTCAGCATCCGTGACAGTGACACCACTGAGACCGGTGTCTCCTCCTAAGAGGTCAGGCGTACCAGCATCTGCACAAGGACATGACGGCAAAGGACGAAGACAGAGAGAGGACGTAGCAGGCATTCCCATACCTGCAGAAGGAAGTTCGTGTTCCAGCTCTGCTGGTCAGAGAACGCCAGCAACCACTGCATGTTCATAAAGTTGTCAGCTTCATCTTCTCCCACTTCTGGTTCCTCCAGCCTGTCCAGCAGCCCCAAGTTATCCTTGATTTTTTATTGTCCTAACACATTAATAGGTATAAAAATATGGCACTGCTGTGGTATTTAAAACGAGAAGGTCTCATCCACAAATGCTCCCTCAAGCATTCATTGTCTTATAACCAGGAGTTCTTCATTAGGGTCACCTGTTCCCCAGGCTTCAGGCTTTCATGCAACTGTGTTAAGGTACCTGCACCACTGCACTGTGCCAGGATCTAGGGAAGACCAGGTAGTGTTAAGGGTCAGGGTTAACAGGTTTCTGCCCTTGTCTTCCCATTTTATTTTTAAGTCTGGTGTCATCCTTGTCTTGCTGTCAAGGTTCCTGCTCTAATGTGTTCCACCTGTGTTTCGTTGTCTCCCTCCACCCAATTGTAGTAAAAAAAAAAAAAAAGTAAAAAAAAAGAGATAACAGTGTTCCCCATCTCATCAGTGGATCATGTATTTCTAAACTTCTGCTAAATTCCATCATATTCTTTCCAAATCCAATTTATCTCCAATGGGGAAGGGGGGAGGGGGTCATTTGAATTAAATAATTATAATTTAAAAAGCGATGAAGTTGATTTTTTCTTCCTTATCATAATGAAACACCCCCTCTCTCCTCTCAATACTGTCCGGCACTCAATTTGTGTTAGACATTTAATGACGGAATCGTTATTGAATCCAATTTAATGAGATTCCAGTGGATGGCTCCGGCTAAAAGCATTTAATCCAGTTTATGTCTCCATCTCTGCTGCGTCACAAAGTAGAGAAACAGAGTTACTGAGATGATCTGCAGAAAGGAAACACATCTGTGAAGCAACAGACACACACACACACACACACACACACACACACACACACACACACACACACACACACACACAAATGTTTGTTAAAGACATTTTAATGTTAGAATCCTCTGAAACATCAGAGCTTCCAGTCAGACCATAATACACAATTTCATTGAAACCAGTGTGAGTTTAGATGAACAAACAAATCTGGACTCCACCCTGAACCACCACCCTAGGGGCATATTAACCTGCCCTGGGGCTGCTCTGCCCTCCAGCCAGGTCTGGGACGACATGTCCACTTGTCAGTAGCCCCCCTGCAGGAAGAATCAGCAGGGTGTTGATTGGGTTATTGGGTGGCCGGCCAAGGCAAGAGCTTTGGTTCTGATCCCCGGCTGACCAACCTGACTTGTGAAAGAGGTCAGGCTGGTTTTCCCTGTGCCTTTAGGAACGGGTTCTGGCAGTTGTTTGTCCTCCAAACAGCAGTGCAGAGTATCCACCATTTTCAGTCCCTGAGAAGGGTACAAAGGGGCTCCCCTTCTGGGGAGTCCAGTCATTCTACGGATCATTCATTTTTAAGTGTTCCTGTGTGCATCTTGACCATCTTGATTTGGAGGAATCTGATCTGACCCTGACAAGTGTTGAGTTGTCTCTGCAAACCTCAGGCTGTCAAAAACTAACACAATGTTCCAAAATAAGGATCTTTGTGGTTTAGGACACCCTGGACCTCAGAGCAATGATCAGTCTTACAATCGTATTATCTGTGACTATTGTTCTGGACACGCAAGTAAAGAGGGGAGTAGAACCGTCTACAACTGGATGTTGTAGAATTCTCTTGGCTGACGCACCTCTGCATCAGTGGACTAGCTCTTCCCCCTGGCCATGGTGTTGGAAGGGACATAGGACTTCAGATCCAGAAAAAGAAAAAGAAATTAAGGGGGCAATGGGTTGATGTCCATCCATCCATTCATCCTCTACCGCTTACTACCGGGGTCGGGTCGCGGGGGCAGCAGCCTAAGAAGAGAAGCCCAGACTTCCTTCTCCCCAACTACTTCTTCCAGCTCATCCGGAGGGATCCCCAGGCGTTCCCAGACCAGTTGAGAGACATAGTCTCTCCAACGTGTCCTGGGTCTCCCCTGGGGTCTCCTACTGGAGGGACATGCCCTGAACACCTCACCAGGGAGGCGTCCAGGGGGCATCCTAACTAGATGCCCAAGCCACCTCATCTGGCTCCTCTTAACGCGGAGGAGCAGCGGCTCTACTCCGAGCTCCTCCTGGATGGCAGAGCTTCTCACCCTATCTCTAAGGGAGAGCCCAGCCACCCTACGGAGGAAGCTCATTTCAGCCGCTTGTACCCGTGATCTTGTTCTTTCGGTCATTACCCAAAGCTCATAACCATAGGTGAGGGTAGGAACGAAGATCGACCGGTAAATCTTCACCACTACGGACCGGTGCAGAGTCCGCATTACTGCGGATGCCGCACCGATCCGCCTGTCGATCTCCTGCTCCATTCTTCCCTCACTCATGACCAAGACCCCGAGGTACCTGAACTCCTCCACTTGGGGCAGGATCTCCTCCTTGACCCGGAGAAGGCACTCCACCTTTTTCCGGTTGAGAACCATGGCCTCGGATTTGGAGGTGCTGATTCTCATCCCAGCCGCTTCACAGGCGGCGGCGAACCGATCCAGTGATAGTTGGAGGTCATGGGCCGATGACGCCAACAGGACCACATCATCCGCAAAAAGCAGAGACCCGATGGGTTGATGTTTTAATGATAACAAGATGAAGAATACATGCAGCTAAAATGAGTTCCCTTTGTGGAGTTGTTGGGCTCATTCTTAGAGAGGGGGAGGAGCCCTGACATCTGAGAGAAGCTCCAAGCAGAGACGATACTCCTGGGTGAGAGGAACCGGTTGAGGCGTCAATCCAGAAAAAAACCCTGGGGAAGACCTAGGACACCCTGGAGAGATTATATTGTGTGGCTGGCCTAGGAATGGGGAGCTGTAGAAGTGGATTAAGAGAGGAGTATCTGGGCTTTCCTGCTGCAGCTGCTAATCTACAAAGGTCCACAAAGTTCAATAATCAGAATTACCTCCATAAGGTGGTCAGTGGTCACCACACTGATGCAGGCTCTCAGCAGGGTCTCCACCATTACCCAATTGTGGTTAGCACTGTTGCGTCATAGCAAAAAGGTTGAAGGTGAGATTCCTGGCTCCAGGGCTTTTTATGAACAGGGCTTTTAATTTCTCTTTTCTTGTTTCCCCCAGAGCTGAAAAACATGAGAAATCACTTTGTTTTTAAGGATCTCGTGTCCAGAGGTCTATTTGACTTTTGACTGATGGAGTAGAAATGAAAACTAATTTAAATGTTTACCTTCTGCGTGATGGAAGGTGCTCAGTTTAGTGGTAAAGATCAAAGACTGAGGCAGGGCCCTGGTGGATGGGAGACAGATGCCATGGCAACAGCAGAAAGTTTGAGAAGTTGTGAGCAGGAAGCAGCAGCAGTGCTCGCGTTGAGTCGTTGAACTGGAACAGATATTCTTTTAATTGGAGGCAAATCTGACAGCTCTGGGGGAGAAAAGAGGTAGGGCAGAGAGAGAGGAAGCAGCAGAATCAGCAGACACCTAGACCCAGGAATGCATTAGCACTAAACTCTAACATCCGCAGAAGGAACTCCAAACATCTTGTCCTCGTTATGTATTTATTTTCCATTTCTGTCCATTTTGTTGATCTTCATCGGAAAATGAAGCAAGAGGTTCAACGGTGGATTTACTCCGTTTTCCACTAATAACATTTGTAATTAAGCCATTTTGCAAATGAATGTTTTAATCAACAAGATGGAAGCGTGACTTTACAGACACAAAGGGAATGCTAATGAGGGTGGTGGTGCAGGGGGCAGGGGAGGAAAGGAGAGCAGAGGTGGTTTCTCAGGACCACAGCCTCCTCCACTATCTAAAAAAGCACAGTGGGGAGTTTAGAAAATAGTAAATGTGAAAGAGGCTGAAAGAAAAGGCTCCTGTTGGAAGTGATATCAGTGCAGCGGGAGAATCTGTCATTCGCTTAATGACTCTCAATTGTGCCCTATTAAAAAAGTGGTTGGTGTGTGCTGTAACCATGGAGGATCTATTTCTGACATGTCTTGAGTCCCTATTTTACACCAGGTACAGCCCAGCATGTTGCTATGTGGTAACGAACAGTGGCGTCCCATAAGACTTTGTATGAACCTAGCAGTACCGCTAGCCTCACGCAACATGACATGCCTTTCAGAAATCTTCACGTCTGTCCACAGGCTCAGGTGGACTGAGGTCTGGGCTTTGTCTCGCTCAGTCCAGAATTTGTCCCCTCAAACCCTTGAAAGCAGGGCCTGAGCAGTATGCTGGTGGTAACTGTCCTGCTGGAAGGTGAACCTCTGTCCCAGTCCAAGTCCTAATCACCCTACTTAGCGCCATCCATCGTTCCCTCCATTCTGACTGGTTTCACAGTCCCTGCTGCTGAAAAGACGTCCCCACAGTTTCAGGCTCCTCCACCATGTTATGCTGAGGGGTGATGAGTTTTAGTATCTTTAGAACCTCCCTCCATACGTTTGAGGAGTCTCTTATGTGTCCTTACATCCTCAGTCATTTCCTTGTTAAGTCCAGCTCTGTGGGGTGTACGGCCGGTCCTGGTCCTATGGACACATACTCCAGTTGCTGCTGTGGAACTCTGCAGGGTCGATTTGGTCTCTGCTGCCTCTCTGATTAATGCTCTCCTTCTCTGGTACCTGAGTTCTGGAGGATTACTATCTTTTGATGTGGTACCATGTTTTTTTCCAGTTGATGATTTGATGTTGCCCCAGTTGTTGGGTTTCCAATCGAAACCAACTTGTCTTTCTCACCAACATGGTCCCTGACTTGTGTGCACAGCTCCTTGAGCCTCAGTGTGCTTGTTTACTGGTGTTGGCTACACCAGAACTTCACAGCAGAAGCTTTACAGCAGAGGGCCTGAATATGTGCACACTCTGATATTTAGTTTTCAGTCAATCTCCTTTCAGGTTCACAGCCCAGGCTTAAGCCTAGTCCCAGACTAAAGGCCTGTGTGAGCACCAACCTGATCCTACTGGATCTTCTGCCTGCCTGCCCGCCCGCCCGCCCGCCTGCCCATCTGTCCATCCGTCCGTTCATCCGTCCGTCTGTCTGTCTGTCTATGTCCTGTGCTGACTTCAGGTTGCCTTTAACAAACACAAAATTAAATGAAGCGACACGTCCCTGGATGGAGGACCCCTGTGTGTGTGTGTGTGTGTGTGTGTGTGTGTGTGTGTGTGGTGTGTGTGTGTGTGTGTGTGTGCGTGTGTGTGTGTGTGTGCGCGCGTGCCTGCGTGCCTGCGTGCATGCGCATGAGCATGCCTGTATCTGTGAGATTGTGTGTGCAGGGGACATGTTGCTGGTCTGGCAGAGTCCTGATTTTGTGCCCTCTTTGTTTTGTAGACTGAACAAAACCAGAGACACCTGTTAAAATGCACCAGAGTAGCTCGACAAGCCTCCACTCTCCTCCACGTGTCCGTTGCCATGATGCGCATCCGTAAATGGGTCGATATTCTACAGAAGAGCAGAAAGAAGAGGCCAGGCCTGTTAGCAACTGTGAACACAGAACATTCCTGTTCCCCAGATCTTTTTTTCCAGGTGAGATTTGCTTTCCAGTTTTTTATATACAATTGTAACTTACTGCCTTGATGCTTGTCTGTTATACAGCAGTGTCAATCTGCCCATCCCCACCCGTTGTGAAGAGGACCCCCCGATACTCCACTTGGGGCAGTAACTCCCCTCCCACCTGAAGTGGGTAATCCACCCTTTTCCTTCTGAAGACCACCAGGTGCTGGTCTGCATCCCTGCCTCTTCACAATCAGCTGCTCTTGAAAGTGTCCATAAAAATAATGAACAGAAAGGGAAACACAGCCCCCCCCCAGAAGAGTCAACCCCCAGAACAAGTTGGACTTACTGCAGCCAATGAGAAGCAAGCTCACATTCCTGCAATACAGGGACTGCATGGTCCATAGTAAGGATCCATCCACCCCCCATAGCCAGAGGGACCTCCTCATGGTACCTGCGGGTGCACAGTCCTAAGTCTTTTCCAGACCTACAAAACACATGCCACCCCTGGAATCAGCTCAAAGCTCTGCTGGAGATGGCAGGTGAAGACCAACCCTGCTGGGGTTCAGATCAGACCGACTGTTCCTCCCAATCGCCCCCATCAGGGCCAAGCCGTTACTGCTCATCGGTGTGCTGATTTCCCCCAGTATGGATTCACCAGACGGGGCACCCTCTAAGAACGGGGCACCCTACCTGGGACAATTCGACAGAACAACTTTGAAGAACATGAGGCCACTCAAATTCCTCCACCATGATACGGTGGTGCACCGTAGGAAGGGGTGTGTGTGTGTGTGTGTGTGTGTGTGTGTGAGAGAGAGAGAGACACACATAGACAGAGAGGGAGAGACAGACAGACAGACGGAGAGAGACAGATGTCTGTATGAGATAATGTAAAAAAGGAATTTTGGAGTGTGTTGACAGAAAGGTCACCCTCCATCAGCAATTTTGGCTATTGAGAGGAAACAGGCAAAGGTTGTTGATCAATAGCAGATTCAGATTGGTCCCAAAAGTCGGCTGTGAGTCTGGAATATTACTGCCATTTCCATTACCCAGATGATTAATTAAACCTCATGTATGGCGCAATCAAACTGAGCTTAATCAATAGTGAGCTGGGCGGCTGCAGCGAGCTCATCTTTCATATTCTGACTAGCAAATATCACAACACAACTGCTGCTGTGTTGCAGCGCCGCTGCCGCAGGTGAACACACAGCTCCTGCTGCTTCTCTCAGGGAGCCACACCAAGCTGTGCCTCCCGGCTGAGACATGTTTGACATTAGATCCAGTAGGTTCCACGGGTGCCTCACGTCAGTGATGCGCTTCTTTAGGTGAAAAATTCGAAGAAAGCAACAAACATCACGGACAACAGTCACAGGTCCCCCGTCCAGGCTGGATCTGAGTGGGTTTCATTGCTGGAACTGGCGTCAGGAGCTGTGACCCATATTTGGATCCCGTTGTTGAGTGTGTGACATCAGTCTTTGGTCCAGAACTCCTCCGACATGGTACGTCTCCCTCTCAACCAGCCCTCAAGTCTCTGCTGCTCCGAACCATTCCCTTCTGGGGTTTTTTCAGTCTTGATTCAGACAAGTAAAGCTCCAAATGCCAAAATCTAAGCTGGAGCCTTTGTCGGGAAACACGGAGGCCCGGAAGGTGTTTTGTCTGGGTCGAAGGAGACGAGCGTGTTTCCGTTGCTATTGCTGCAGGGCTGCTGGCGTGGGAAGATTCCACAAACTTCTACTTTATTCACAGTCGGGTCTACTCACATTTGAGCTGTGGTAGACGACCCGCTGGCCAGCGACGCAGACTCACCCCACTGGTGGTGTCGGAGTGTTATAAATAACAGCAGCTAATGAGAGCAGGCAAATGAGCTCACCTTCTCCCTGGAATAACAGCCTCCTGCTTGTGCAGCGTCATCCATCAGAGCGCGCCGGGCTCTTGTCAATAAAAGTGCTCATACATTTTTCAACATTCAAACAGCTCCCAGGATGGATGCTGCCTTCCTGTCTGTCTGCCAGCCCAACCACAACAAAAGAAGGATTCACACACATTACAGACGACCATCGCAGCTTCCGTTGGCTGGCTTTCGGCTCGCCGCGCAACTGCAGACCCCTCCCCCGCGCTGCTGCTGACACTTCCCCTGAGGATCCGACCACATCCCCGCACCAACATTCATTAGCGAGTTGACTGTGATACTGACACATTTGTTAAACTGTCGCCATTTTCAGACAAGTGTCAAGAGGAAACACAGCTCAGTGTATAAAGAGGTGCTGCGGGAATAGAACTCCACTCCAGGAAGATTAGGTATGAATAGCTTTTCTATCAGAATATTTTAATGCAAATGTGTCTCTACAGTGACGCCCTCGTCTGCCGGGTGTAATAATGATATGTGAAATTGGATGGGTGTCACACAGAAAGGAGTTGGCTCCTCATAAGCAAACACAGCTTTTCCTTTGGTGAAAGACTCCCCCACTGCCAGAGTCATGTCAGAGTCCATCAGAGAGGACGTCCCTGCAGGGACTCCTGTAGCTGCAACCACAGCAGGTCCACTTGGCCCAGTGTCCTCCACTAGGTCCAGCTGTCCTTCAGACTAACTGTCCCATGGATCTCCACCCGAGGAACTAGATATGTGACCATCAGAAGGTGCTGACATCCACGTGGGAATCATGCTGAGGACCTGAACACATCAGTCAGCAGAAGGTCCTCCACCAGATGAGACTGATGAAATTCAAGCAAATAAGAGTTTAGCTAAAGGACAGAAGATGAAAGCAAAAAAGATGTGACAAGAGGTGTTAAAAGGGCTATTTTAACAGCAACAGTGTTGTGGGACATTTATGGAACTGTGTAAGAAGAGAGACTAAAAGGATGATTTTTCATCAGCCTGCCGAGTGTCTCCTTCCTCCTACACGTGTTGGCTTTTAAACGCTCTCATCCAGCGCCGACACTCCTCTGCTCTCTGCTCCGCTCACACATTCAGGCTGAGAGAACTAGCCAGCTACAACAGGAACATGCAGGCTCTGACTCCGGCACACTTCAACCCTTTTACCGGGTCAGCGATCGGAAAACTTGCTGATGAGTTCAAGAACGGGAAGTTTGAGGAGATAAAAAGAAGAACAAAAGAAGGACGGGTGAGTAAAAAGAGGAGCAGCGAACAAACACATTTTGGTACACGTGCATTTTGGCAGGCTAGTCGGAGCACCTCCACATATTTATTCATGCTGCAGGAGTGAAGGCTTCAGCCAGAACTGGCACCCAGGCCCAGGGTGTGGGAATCATTGTGGATGCTGAAACCAGGAGAGCTCATCAGGATTAAACTGGGATATCCTTCTTATCCTGGTTCAGACCAGTGAAGCTTTGCTTCTCTGGTGCCTCCTCTCCTCAGTTCGTCCGGTCCAAAACAAATGTGGTTCTCACATCTTTAAACGGCTTCTCGAAATATTCTCCCTCTTTTGTTGCTCCTCCAACGTCACCTGTGTTTGTGACAGGATGACAGAGAACACGTTCCAGATCGAGACCAGGGCCAAGACCCGCACCCTGACCCTGACCCTAAGCCAGACCCTGACCCTGACATGTGACCAATATGACTGCGACATCTGCTCTGAATGTTTTTACTCTTAAAAAAATAGATGTAATTACTGTTGGGGCCAAAAATGAGTCAGGTGGGACAAATGAGGTCAGGATGATGGAACCCAAGTCCTCCACTTTCTCCTGGCTTCAGTTCAAGTTGGTTGACCTGACGTTGGTGTGGAAATTGTTTCAAGGACATTGATGACCCAGCCAGAAACCCGATTGTGGTTCTGAAACTGTGTTTTTCATGCGTCCTCATCCATGTCCATGTTCAGGGGACAATCAGGGAGTCCATTATGACAAAAATTGAACTTTGTCTCTTTTGAAGTTCTAAAGATGAAAATGAAGAAAAAACAGCAGGGAAACATGAATATTTCCTGCGATGTTGCATGGATGGATGGATGGATGGATGGATGGATGGATGGATGGATGGATGGATGGATGGATGGATGGATCTTGACCTAAAGGAACGTCGCAGCAGAGGTGTCGCCCCCCCAACGAGGACTTTGAGACGTTTCTGAGCAGAATTCCAATGAAAACCTTTGTAGGAACATGAAAGGCCCCATGTGGCTGGAAGGTCTCCTGCTCTCGACTCTCAGGCCAAGTGGACCAGTTCTACCCAAGTGTGAGCGTCTGAAAGAGAAGAAGAAAGGCTGACTGATGGAACGTGTTCCAGGGAGTGAAAGCCTCCACTGGGTGTGTTGCGAGTGTTGTCAGACGGCGGCGAGCAGATGGCAGAGATGCAACATTGGACAACCTCCAAACGCCACTTCTGTTCTGCAGGATATTGCTCAGTGAAAGCTAACCTTGAAGCTGCCAAAGATTTCTCCTCATACTCACAAACCCCCTAGAAAGTAGCTGCCAGCTTTGTTGTGGTGCTTTTTGTGTCAAAGTCCTTCACCTTTGGTGGTCCGCCTGATTGGCCTCCATCATCTCACCACAGGCCATCAGAAGACCTGACGAGCACAAAATTCTCCTCATGATGAAAAAATAGCCGATTCTGCTCCCAGACACAGATTTTCTTCCTGCCACATGTCCAAAATTGTTCTCATCTTTCAGCCAGTTTTCGAGTCCGACAGCTGCTCCGAACATGGCTCAAAAGTTTGCGTTTTCAGAGGAAATAAAAAGTCTGTTTTTGGGAGACTTCGTGAAAACGAGTCTTTGGAGCGAACTGATGAAGGAAATCATGGGTTCCACACGGACACAGAGGAGATGCTGACCTCAGAGTCAGAGCTGCAGGTCCTGACTGGCTGAGACTGATCCCGCTCTTTTCTTCTGCCTCAGCCCAGATCAGACACCAGCCAGGCAGGCAGGCGCTAATGATTAGCATAATCAGCCGGTCCCCGGAGAGCTCCACCACCTCCAGTGGGAGTTTATGATGCAGAAGGACTTGGCTGATGAAGAGGAGCTTTGCTAACCCATAATTGGCAGTAAATATGGTGCCCAGTGTAATCTTTGGGGGCGCCGATATGGCAGCACGTGTGCAGATTATGAAATGGGAATTTCTGCGTGGGCAGAAGGAATGGAGGAGGAGTTACCTTCAGAAAGGCTGCAGGAGCTGCTTTCATATCAATGCTGAAGGCATTTCAAAGTGTTTCCCACCAACAGTTTCAGATATGGTCCAGAAGACAAGAGGACTCCCTGTTACACAGGTGAGAACTACAGCAGCAGATCCCTCAGGTCCTCCATACCTGTGCTCTTCAGACGTTCTCAGAGCTTCACACAGAGAACAGGGAATCAGCTCACTCCTACTGGTGTCCAGTCTCATTACTGGTGTCCAGTCTCACTTCTACAGGTGTCCAGTCTCACTTCTACGGGTGTCCAGTCTCACTTCTGCTGGTGTCCAATCTTGCTTCTGGTGTCCATTCTCACTCCTACTGGTGTCCAGTCTCACTTCTATGGGTGTCCAGTCTCATGACTGGTGTCCAGTCTCATGACTGGTGTCCAGTCTCATGACTGGTGTCCAGTCTCATGACTGGTGTCCAGTCTCACTTCTACGGGTGTCCAATCTTGCTTCTGGTGTCCAGTCTCACTCCTACTGGTGTCCAGTCTCATTACTGGTGTCCAGTCTCACTTCTGCTGGTGTCCAGTCTCACTTCTGCTGGTGTCCAATCTTGCTTCTGATGTCCATTCTCACTCCTACTGGTGTCCATTCTCACTCCTACTGGTGTCCATTCTCACTCCTACTGGTATCCAGTCAGTGGGAAACTGTCACACAGAAAACAAAGACTAGAAACGAGTGTAAGAAGAAAGCTGAAGATGAAGAAGAGTCCTGGTGGAAACGGCAGCAGAACGATGAGACACTTGAGAAACGTGTTAGATGTCATCTTGTTCCGACGTCATTAGCGTTAATGTGGAGATAATGTCTGTGAAAGATCCTGTTTGGCTCTTCTGACAGCTTCACAGGCACATTTGATGTGGCAGAATTCCAGCCCGGAGGAACTATTCTTCACACAAACCAACAAAGTCGGTGTTTTTTCCAAATGTCTGCTGGGAAATGTATTTTTACAACTATCTTTGAAAACAGAGCTTCTCCGTCGTGCGCCCTCTACGCCTGAAATCCTTGGGGAGGGAGGTCACGATCCAGCCCACTTCTGCAGGGAATCGTCACGGCAACGGCTCCGCTGTGTGCCATCTCTGTACGGAAAATTAAATATAGCTGCAACGAAAACAAACAAAACCTCAAAGAGCCTCTCTGCAGACCGCCAGGCCTTCTGGGAAGAGAACCTCTTCCTTCCTCCGAGCGGCGAGCTGCTCGTCACCCGCCTGTCGGTGGCGTCTGAGAGGCGGCCTTGCACCTCCTGCAGCCCCGGAATAACTCGTCCTGACGGCACACATGGAAGCTCACGGCTGCTGCTTGTGTCACACAGTCGTCACACGACCTTTGACCTCAGCCGGCATCGCTGAGTCATCGGAGCTGCAGTCGAGTTTCATCACACTGCCATGCGTTCGTTCGTTCGTTCAAATGTTCATCCCTCCATCTGTCTGGAGGAGAGGAGAGGAGAGGAGAGGAGAGGAGAGGAGAGGAGAGGAGAGGGGAGGGGAGGGGAGAGGAGAGGAGAGGAGGAGAGGAGAGGAGAGGAGGGGAGGGGAGAGGAGAGGAGAGGAGAGGAGAGGAGAGGAGAGGAGAGGAGGGGAGGGGAGAGGAGAGGAGAGGAGAGGAGAGGGGAGGGGAGGGGAGGGGAGAGGAGAGGAGAGGAGAGGAGAGGAGAGGAGAGGAGAGGAGAGGAGAGATCACAACATCTTATGATTCAACTGTGTCCCCACAGATCTTGACCTCTTGACCTCTTGACCTTGATCTCTGGGTCAGCCTTACAGCAGGGGTTCATGATCCACCTGCCTGAGTTCTGCTGGAATTAAAGGCTTCTAACTTCAAGCCTCCCTGGCAGTGCAGGGAATGGGGGGGCGGGGGGGGGGGGGGTGGGGGGGGTGCAGTGCTGCAGGTGCTTCTTCATGCACCTTTGATTAATACCGTAGATTAATTCCACGGTAACACTCCCATTCACTGTTTTCTCCGGTGGACTCTGGAGGAGTTGTTGATTAATGGCAGCGAGTGTGCGAACGGTAATCTGCACTTTTAAAATTCATGACCTACTTTGAGGAAACCAGCCGCCGTCTTTGGCGGAGTCGTTAATACCAACGCTAACCCGCCCGCTCGGAAGCTAGCCAGCGCTGCTGCCCTGGGCACGTTGTTTATGTACGTGCTGAGGCGTCACCTTAAATACTGGAAAAAAGGGTCGAAAACTGTGTTTGTGTGTGTGTGGTGTGTGTGTGTGTGGTGTGTGTGTGTGTGTGTGTGTGTGTGTGTGTGTGATTCAAGGTTAGTACATCTCCCAATTAGCAGCCTGATTAAGAACATCACTGATCACTCAAGTTCCTCCTCTGGCAGCCTGGTGTGAGCAGGAGAACTTCCCCAGAATCTGCTGGTTGTAATCAGGTGTATGTTAATATCATAAAATAATTATTACTTTCTGTCTCCTTTATGTCTCGCTGGGAGACCAACGATCTTACTGTGACCATGGAGACGGTTCGTGACCAGATGATCAAATCAGAGTCTCACTGTTACCAAACCAGCTGGACCTGACAGGAACCACAGAGGCCAGAACGTAATACCAGCTTCCTGATTTCCTCATACTGTGTTATGACCATATATGGATGATAATACTCAAACATCAGGGATGTAGATGAAGTCCTTCAGGACAATGGAAGATACTGCTCAAACCAGTAAAGGTCAAGACCAGACAGAAGCAACAGCATGAAGCCGTCAGAGGAACCCTGGGTCACCTCAGATCAGCAACATTCCTGGGGATTAAAGAAGCACCGAGTCCGACCTTGGACGGACCAGCCAATCAGGGGGGTGGTGACCAGTCAATCAGGGGTTGATGACCAGCCAATCAGGGGTTGATGACCAGCCAATCAGGGGGGTGGTGACCAGGGGCAGAGCAGAGCAGCTGTAGCTGGAGGCCCGAGACGGGAACAGATCTAAATGTGACCACGCCCACAGAGACTAGCAAAGACGCTCCAGGAATCCACCAACAGATCAGGACACAGCACGTCCTAGAGATGACATCAGACTGCTTCTACTGAGTGGAGACTGGTTATACTGGGACACAGAGGGTTGATGAGTGGTTATACTGGGACACAGAGGGTTGATGAGTGGTTATACTGGGACACAGAGGGTTGATGACTGGTTATACTGGGACACAGAGGGTTGATGAGTGGTTATACTGGGACACAGAGGGTTGATGAGTGGTTATACTGGGACAGAGAGGGTTGGTGACTGGTTATACTGGGACACAGAGGTTTGGTGACTGGTGATACTGGGAAGAGAGGGTTGGTGACTGGTTATACTGGGACACAGAGGGTTGATGAGTGGTTATACTGGGACACAGAGGGTTGATGAGTGGTTATACTGGAACAAAGAGGGTTGGTGAGTGGTTATACTGGGACACAGAGGGTTGATGAGTGGTTATACTGGGACACAGAGGGTTGATGAGTGGTTATACTGGGAACAGAGGGTTGATGACTGGTTATACTGGGACACAGAGGTTTGGTGACTGGTGATACTGGGAAGAGAGGGTTGGTGACTGGTTATACTGGGACACAGAGGGTTGATGAGTGGTTATACTGGAACAAAGAGGGTTGGTGACTGGTTATACTGGGACAGAGAGGGTTGGTGACTGGTTATACTGGGACAGAGAGGGTTGATGAGTGGTTATACTGGGACACAGAGGGTTAATGAGTGGTTATACTGGAACAAAGAGGGTTGATGACTGGTTATACTGGGAAGAGAGGGTTGATGAGTGGTTATACTGGGACACAGAGGGTTGGTGACTGGTTATACTGGGACACAGAGGTTTGGTGACTGGTGATGCTGGGACACAGAGGGTAGATTAAACTGGGAATGTCTACTGTTCTTGATACAACTCTGAATACTGATGAGGAAACGTGTTATTGTCATTGAAGACCTTCAAGTGTTTTCACGATAACCTGCAGCGAGGCAACAGTCCGGTCTACTGCGTTTCCATGACAACGTGTTTGGGACGTAAATTGCACTTGCCACTGATGGCGCTGTAACGGCAGCAGGGACGGCGGTGGGCTGTCCCGTGCAGCAGTGTGGGACATGCTGCACGGGAGGAACTCCTGTCTAAAGAGGGTGAACGCGCTGATCCAAGCACGTCGCTGTTGAGCCATTAAGGTTCTTGGTTCTAAGGTTCTGGGGGCCATCATCATAGCGGGCACATATTCAGTGTTCCTGATGTTCACCTTCGGTTCAGATTGTCTTCCTCCCTGAGAGGACAGGATGTCACCTCATCAACAGGAACAACGTGTTTGACAATAATAAGGAAGGACACGCCCCTTTTTGATTGTCTTTTTTAGGAGGGGGAGCAGCTGGTCAGGAAGGCCCACCTGTGACCCTGGGCCAGGATCTGTTGGTGAACTGTGGAGTTAGACTGCTGACGAGTCCACCAGAAACTCAGTGTTCAGTTGTAAACGACACTGGATGCTAATTGTTCATTCGGTAATAATGAAGGACGCAGTAGAGCCTCAACAAATGAGCAGTGAGTGCACTGTAAAAATGACCCGACCGGCGTCCACATCAGTCTGGGGTCCACCGGCCGGTTTATTGTCTCTATCGGGACTCTGGACTCTGAGCTGAGGGGGAAGATGTTCCGATCTCCCCCTTCCTGTTTGATGGAGCCTAACGATGAGAGCTGGAACCCAGTCTGACAAGAGGGTCCCATCAAGACCTGAAGCAGAGCTGTGCTGCTGAGCAGGGCCTGGCAGGTGAGCTGATCCACATCACCACAGCGGTCCAGAGGTGAGGAGGACCAGGGTCACCAACGAGGCTGTATGAGCAGAGTGGTGGTGCAACGATCCAGGCAGGACGGCCCAGCAGACACCAGCGTCCATGTCCTCAGCCGCTACACTCAGGAGGACACAATGCTGCTCTCTCGTATGTTGGCTTCTTTTCATATTTGGGGGCTTCATGTTGTGATTCGCCAGTAGGATGTAACTGTTTCCATGGCGATGCCACCTGGCAGGGGTTGTTTTGCAACATGTTTTAATCACTAAACTGCCAAAATGGCGGCCGTCAACCTGAAACTGCAACTAAACATCTAAAATGTCAGGATAAAGAGGACTACAAACAAATCCAGCACAATCTTACTCATCGAGCCACTACAACACATCAAAAAGAACATCTTGGATTATTTTTGCCTCGGAGAACAGAGAACCGCCCCCTCTCTAATCTCTCAACACGCCGGAATCTTTGTTGTCAGAGCAGAAATCCTCAAATCATCTTAGTGCATAACGGCCTTTTTAGCAAAACTGGGTCATTTTGGCTAATTTCACTGTAGCATTAGCCATTTCTGAAACAGGAACAGAATGTGGACTAGCAGCTTAAAGACACGCCAGACGGACCCACATCAAAGAAAAGACCAAGATTAAAGGCAGCAAAGACAAAGAAGAACACGGAGGAGCAAATCTGATTAGAACACATCAAGAACAGGAGCGCAGGTGTCTCACACATCCACCGTGAGTTTCCGCTGTAGCCAGAGCTTCAGCTGGAGTGGGTGTGCAGGTGACTAGCAGACCCAGAGTGGTGCCTAATTCTGCTACATGGAGAGAAACATTAGCATTTAGCACAGAGATGAAAAAGCTTTTTGCTAAATCATTCATCAGGGACAATCAGGATTTTTTAAATTTTAAAGACCAAATCTGTGAAGCACTTCTGTCTTTTCACCTGTACCTCACCGAAGGGTTCCAGCAGACCTGCAGAGCTGTGACCTTCCTTCAGTCTGCTGACAAACTTTCGAGTATATTTGCCTTAAATTTTAATTCCGTTGTAAATTATTGAGTGCTGGTCCCTGGAGCGAGCCGTGCAGTAGCGCCGCAGCAGGCCATCGGTATGCGAGGGAGCGCGACCGTCGCTGCCGCACGAGCACATGCGCTTTAGACAAAATGATCAAAGAGTTCACGCGGTCGGTGCGCTGACTGGTTCTCCCTGACCTCCCCCACCTCGTGACTGGTGGTTCTCACCTTCTGGAGGTTCTTTATCGAGCAGGGGTCCAGCAGGGGTTCCTGTCCTACCAGGGAGATGACCATTTTCACCTTTGATCCCAGCAGTTGTCTCTTGTAGGACCAGGCTGACCACGGTCAGGACGTGGATGCTTCCCTGAGCCAGACCACCACATGCCCTCTGGGTCCCGCTTCTCTCGGATTCTCTGTTTTTGCCTTCTGTTGTGCTCTTTTGCTCTTTCTGACATTTCCACTTCTGCGGTTGAGTCTGCGGCTCGTCGGCAGCTTCAGAGTTCCTCCACCTGAGATTGGTTCAGCTGAGTGGCTGCAGCTCTGATGGCAATCATCAGGACTCTTTAACGAGCGAGGACACGCTGGCTGTGAAATGGCTTTGGATAAGAAGCAGCTTTTTTAGAGGTGCAGCCTTAACTTAGTCACACGGGGAAGCTGGCAGCGCCTGTTTGCTGTGCCAAGTAAAAAGCTCTTCCTGATACCCTCATTAATATGGAAATTTAAGCCCGTAAGTGCATTCTCGCACCATTACAGAGTCATCAAGCTCCTTTGTACACAATCTGCTAACGGAGCGTGAAAATGACAAAAGAAATGGAAACACATTTAGTGGTGGGGAAGAGAGAGGGAGGGCGAAGGGTTCTGCTAGCTTCACTCTTCCCGAGAACAGCGCGCACAGATGAAGTCGATCCAGAGAACGTCGTTAAGATTTAAGTACGGTGGTCTCGGAATGACTCCAGGGACAAACTCCAGCTAGCAAAATGACTTTCCAAACTATTTCCTCTCCGTGTTGTCGACTCCGAGATGTGAGGAGGAAGCTTCAGTCAGGCAAACGCACGCGTGAGCTTCACCTGAGGAGACGAGACAAACCACAGACTGGAGGAGGAGGAGGAGGAGGAGGAGGAGGACACTTTCGTTCACCTTTCCCAGCTGCATCCGTCCCGTGTGTCAGTGGGTAACTGACAGCGCTCATTTTAACCTCCTTCAGAGTAGCCCTGAACGCATCGCTGGCTGGCTGGATCTGAGGCGTTCACTGACTGGCTGGAAACTGGGAGAACATGGTGGCAGAACATGGCAGCGCTACAAACCTTATCTCCATCTTCTTCTTGCTGCATGGACGGCACTGCTGAAAAGGGCCTTTTAACCAACAGGAGCCAGGGCGTGGTCCGAGGGGCAGGCGGGGGCGCTCAGGCTGTGATGAAACTGTTATTCTACAGCTAAGGAAAAGATGCTCATTCAGATTTGGTCTAGAAGAGTTTAATCTCAGAAAAAGGTGCAACAGAAGAGCATCAGTGTCCCCCTCGTGCACCGGACCCTCACG
Organism: Takifugu flavidus; assembly: GCF_003711565.1. NCBI lineage: Eukaryota > Metazoa > Chordata > Actinopteri > Tetraodontiformes > Tetraodontidae > Takifugu > Takifugu flavidus. Next base: position 12,291,068 of record NC_079529.1, read on the forward strand.
CCCACGCAGGTACTGTAGACAGAGCCGCTGCCTTCTTTAGCAGCACCTTCTTCTGTTCAGATTTAATCTGACGAGCAGACTGATTCCAGCCTCAACATCCTGTTCCTCTGGATCGACTGCCGGCGGTGACCATAACAACAGCTACTTTCAGGTTCTGGCCCAAATGTGGCTGTTGGGATGTGGCCCCAGGGCCCCTGCAGGGACTACTGAGCTATCTTTAGATTCAGCTGGAATTACCTGTTGATGTGGAGATGATCAGGTGGACATCTCCTGATCACCTGATGCTTTATCAGAGGATTATCACCAGGCAACCAATCGGGCCCCGTCACCAAGACAACGGGAAACACGACTATGGCGGGTGTCAGGTCACATGGTCATGCAGCCTCGCGGTTGAAACACGTCCATCTTCTTCACTAGTTATGGAGTCAAGCCGCCGCCACCCCCGTGTGTTACCTGCCGCCACGCCCCCCAACACAGCACCCACCATAGTTCCTGTGCTGCGGCTACAGGAACAGGCTACAGGAACAGGCTACAGGAACAGGCTACAGGAAGTGGTCTGGGCGTCGCCTGGATGCATCTGAGACTGGAACAGTCAAACCCCCAGCGTAGAAATGAGCCTCGACAGAAACCTGTGTTGTTTTTACATGCTAGGGCCATTTTGTGAAGCCCCCAGGGCCCAGTGGTCCCCGGATGAATTCCTTCCTTCAGGAATGATTTAAAGCAAATGACAGCGATCTGATGATGCTGCTGGTTTAATCTGGAACCCTGGACAGCCGGATTGATTGAAATCTGCGGCGGTGCTCATGAAGCGGCGCTCGGCTGTTGTCCACCTTCCATTTATAATCTTCTGTCCCACATTTGGAGTGTGTGATGGGATCTTCCCACCGTGAGTCAGAAAGCTGCGTTCCCTTTACATTTCTCAGCCATTTATATGCAGATGGTGTTCTTCCTGTAGCTCTCTGACATAATTGGACTTCCAATCGGTGAAAAACTGCCATGCACACCCCTGCTCTCATCGCTCTAAAAGAGCTCTGTGTGTGTGTGTGTGGGGGGGGGGGCAGCTATTAATGGCAGCATGTCTAATTTGAAAATAAAGACAGCTCCGGCTGCTTCTTCTTCACATGTTCCTCAGACCCTGAGATGGTTCTCTCAGGGGTGGAAGCTGCTGGTGGTCAATCTGCCCCCCCCCCACACACACACACACAAACACACACACACTCCCATTGTTGTTTCGGTCCCCATTCCAGCACCATTGATCCATACTAACAACTGTCCTCTTCATTTCCAGGACAGACGTGTGTCCTTGTTTGCATCAAGGTTGCTGTGTTCCGTCAGAGGGCAGAAGGAGCAGCTGCTCCATCTCAATTTTAATTTGTCAGAAATTGTTATTACATTTTCTCCTTCCTGATCGAGGCGCTGAAGCCGCGACGTTCACAGGCTGCTGTTGAAAATCAATAGGAGTGAGAGGTCTGTAGCGGAGGACATGCTCCACACACACCTGCCCTGCTGACGCAGCAAACGCATCAAAGACACCTTCGTTTCCACATAGACCAGTTTGGTGGAGCTGGACATGGGGACAGTCCATCTGCAGCTCAGACGTCTCTGCTGTCCTTCATATGTAGGAGTGAGGTTGGTCCTGCTGTCAGGCTCTCACCTGTGTCTCCTCTCTCACCTGTGTCTCTCTCTCACCTGTGTCTCCTCTCTCACCTGTGTCTCCTCTCTCACCTGTGTCACTCTCTATGTTCAGCAGCACCTGTGGACGTTGTTTCACCATGTTAAGGACACCACGAGGACACATGGACATGTTCATAGATGTTCTCAGTGACCTTCTGCAGGTGTTTGCCAGTTTCTGTTAGCACTCTTAGCCTTCTTTTAGCATGTTATGACCCACCGTGAGGACGCTGGGCCGATGTCGTCTGTGTTTATGGCTTACGCAGACATCTTGCACGCAGTTGGAAATACATCCTGCTGCAACTGTGTCAACATGTTGCCTCGCATTCTATTTTCCACCTCATCTGTCCCACAAACGTGGAGGCTCTCTCCTCTCCCTCCAACGTTCTTACCAATTTCTGAAATGGATTTTGTTGCGCTCCGTGTCAGCAGGAGGTGGGAACAGATTATGGTCCTTTTTACCTCCTGCCATCATGATGACTGAGACCTGCTGACACACGCAGCACAGCAACAATCAGGACCGTGGTGGTGGTACGTGTGTGTGTGTGTGTGTGCGTCCACATGTCCCTCTATAGTGAGGACCTGGTCCTTTGTAGATCCATTAAGATGAACAGAAGCTTCAGGTGGGATGCGACCTCCTGCCACGAGATCTCGCCATATTAAAACAAACACCAGAGTGTGCTTGGCCCACTCGCACTTCCTCTGCTGACCTGTGGGGGCAGCAACACACCTTTGCTCCACCTGAAGAAGAAAACCGAAGAGGCCACGTCTTTGACGATGTTTGTGTGCGCCTGCACACACACACACACGTCGGTGTGGCAGCATTTGGAGTTTCAAGTGGACGTTTTTGACAGCGACAGAAAGAAACAGGTTAAAAACAATGCACGTGGGGGGGGGGGGGGGGGAATTTAGCTGTACACAACTGCTAATGTTAGCTGTGTGGTTCTAGTTTCTGAAAGACATACAGTACACTGTCTCTGTCAAGTTAAATAAATACCTTTTCATTTTTTCTCTTTTTTTCTTTGTTAAAAATATGGATCTTATTTTGTCTACTGTATCATCTCATGAGCTGAGGGTGTCTTCCCACTGGCTTTATACTGAAATTAAACATCATAAATATCTGATGTGGGCGGAGCTCCTGACACAGGTGAGCTCAGCTCAGCCAGATGTGTGGGACAACCTGGGTGAAGCAGTGAGATTAAGGAACTTGTTTTAAGTAGGCCCCAAGAAGCTCATTAGCTCAGGAAGCTAAATGCTCTCCACAGGAAAGTGCTGGGGTTTACTGCACTGAGATGCTCGCTCATTAGCATGTAGCAACAGAAGCACTGATTTTGCCATACGTTTTGGTGCCTGTTCATTCTTCACACAGCGACAAACGCTTGAACTCGTGTTAATGTGGTTTTATGTTTTCCAGTTCTACGAACTATTAAAAGTCCTGTATGAATCTCTCATGAATCACAAACTACCAATTAAGATACAAGCAGCAGCCATTTACACCCACAGGGGAAAAGAGCTCCATTTCCTGATCGGTGCTACATCACAACCGTAATAACTGTAGTTCCCTTTTGAGCGTGTTTTAATGCTCATAAAGAGATTCTTCGAAGAATCAGGACATCATGGCTCAGCCTCAGAATAAGTCAGGACTTCCTGTTTGTTCTCTTCTGGTTCTCCGTCTTATGAAGGATGCAGGGGTAACTGTCCTGGTTCCTAAACAAACGGACTGGTACCTGGCCTGGTACCTCCGCAGGTATGTTGATACCGCCATAGATGGGCTGGTACTTCCAACAGATGGGTTGGCCTTGTACCTTGACAAATGGATTGGTACCTCCACAAATGGGTTGGTATCTCGAGTGGGGCTGGTACCTGGCCTGGCACATCCACAGATGCAATGGTATCTCCACTCATGGCCTGGTATCTAGAGTTGAGCTGATATCTGGCCTGGTATCTCCACAAATGGGCCGGTATATAGAGTTGGGCTTGTACCTGGCCTAGTAACTCCACGAATGGGCTGGTACCTCAACCTACAGTCGGGTTGGAACCTGGTCTTATACCTCCAGAGTAGGGTCATTACCTGGCCTGTTACCTCCACAAATGCACTGGTCCTCCCTTAGTTGGGCTGGTACCTGGCATGGTACCTCCACAGATGGGTTGGTACTTGGCCTGGTACCTCCACAAATGGACTGGTATCTCCAAAGATGTGCCAGTAACTGGAGTTGGGCTGGTACCTGGCCTAGTAACGCCACAGATGGGCTGGAACCTGGCCTTGTACCTCCAGAGTCGGGCCGGTACCTGGTGCGGTTGTCCTCTTCAGCAGATTGTGAAACGCTCAACAACCATGCCTCGTTTACAGTCACCTTAATTCTGATGCTCAGTTTGAACTCCATCAGATCCGACTGACCTCTGCGCTTCAATTCACTCAGCTGCTGTGATGTGATTGCTCGATTGATTTGCCTGGAGGGGAGGTAGAATTAAGGGACTGCTGAGTCCGATAGACTCCATTTGGAAACAAAAGTCATCTTGTTGCAATTAACATGTGGACGCGACAAACAACCGGTGCTTAATTAGCTTTCCCGACTTTTTAAAATTGAAACAGTCACCCTTACACCAAATAACAACATTAACATTTCCTTCAACCTGTCCCTGAAACAGCAGAAAGTGCTGCCGGCGGCTCCGTCTAACCCCCATTTTTCCAGAAGAAAGATAAATGTTTTCAAAGACAGCAGATCACCAGCAACACCATGAGCGCTGTGTGTGTGTGTGTGTGTGTGTGTGTGCACACTTCCTGTATATTCTACAAGTGTGACGGGTGCAGTTTGGACCCACAAGCAGCACTCTGGAAAACTGGACCATGGTAATGACCTTTATTAGCACACGGGCAAACAGGAACTCAGGCAGACAAGGAAACACAGGAAATAGTCTGTTCTTCAGGCTCAGGGCCGACTCAAAGTCTGTGGGTTTCAGGCTCGGGGATTGGGTGGAGCAGAGCCGGAATGCGGAACCAAGGGGGAGGACGTGAACCCTCGGAACCGTACAGTCCCGTTTACAGCGGGCAGGAGTGACAGAAAGGGGCTTACAGGAGATGAGGCTGACGATGTAGCGGAGACTGGGGACGAGCAGCAGCAAAGTCAGGACCAGGTGAGCAGACAGGAACCAGAAACGCTGAGGCAGAAGTGGTGAGTTTACCGGGAGACAGACGGTGCAGGCAGGTCAGGGGCAAACAGGTTCGGCAACAGGAGGTCAGGCAGATAAGTGCTGGAGAGTCTTGCATGGAAACGCTGAAGAACAACCTGGCAAAGACTGAGAGTGCAGGGGAGGCTTATAAGCAGGGGCAGGTAGAGTGGAGCAGGGGCAGGTAGAGTGGAGCAGAGGCAGGTAGAGTGGAGCAGGGGCAGGTAGAGTGGAGCAGAGGCAGGTGGCTGGTCCTCACAGTCTCAAAGCACTGTTTCAGGGTTAAGACCTGGTTTTAAATTTGAGGTTATACTTTGGTTTAGGTCAGGGGTCATTTGGGATAGTCGGGTTAAGAGCTGGAGAACACAACATGGCTATTAAAGTTCTTTCAAAGATCAGGAGAATCAGGCTGGGGGTGTGTTGACACTCCTTTGAACACTGATGTGATGCTGATGGAGCATCTGGGAGTGATGGGTCACTACCTGTGTAGTTTGGTTTATTACAGCCGAGACCGTCCCAGACCAGCATGGCCAGTATCCTGCTGGTGTCCTCGGCCTGATGACCAAAGACCAGTACAATCATACAGAGACAGCACACCTCACATTCAGGGAGGCAGATGGAGGAAACCTCAGGGAGGAGGTGCGCGCCACCAGGTCCCCTGTCAGCCGTGGGCTCCAGCCGTGGTTCAAGGCTGCTTCCTGGAGCTCCACCCCCTAATGGTCAGAGATCACATGATCCTTTACATTTAACACTGACCTAAAATGAGAGATGACAGGAAGTGACAGCATGAATTGGTCTGAGTATGTTTGGGTGTAAATGACACCTCAGTCCAACTTAAACACTGATCAATAACTGATCATCGGATGATGACTCGAGGTTCTCATCAAGTTCTCAGTCTGGAATTAGAAGGACAAAAGTCTGGGAGAACATTTCTGGTGAGGAGCCTGACGGTGGTGGTGAACTGATATCCAGGAAACTTTCACAACCATCACAGAAGGGTGCAGCCGTGTGTGTGCGTGTGCGTGTGTGTGTGTGTGTGTTGGCAGCCCCTCAGTGCTGCGTACCTACAGGGAAGGATAAAAGCTGGAGCACTCTTCACTCTTGGGAGCTCATTTAGAGCAGAGCAGCCCAGCCTCTCTGTCATCCAAATTGGAGGATTTACCACACACACACACACACACACACACACACACACACACACACACACACACACAAACACCTACAAACACAGGCACCCACCCACCCACACATACACTTATACACACATGCACACATACAACGGGTACACACAAATACAGGCACACACACACACACACACACACACACACACACACACACACTTATTAGCCTGCGTTTGAATCTGAATGCGCCTGCAGGTCAATGAGCAGCGTCCCATTATGGGTTTGTCCTCCAGCATGCCCACAGCAAATCATACTGGAGGAGATCCAACGAGGCTTTGGGGACACGTGAAGGTATCTGAGCTCAACACCTCAGTTTGTGCACAGAAGCCTCCTGGAGGTCTGCTGAGAGAACGTGACGCTGATCGATAAGTCCGAGTCAAAGCGCGCTGATAAAATCAGAGTTGAGAGACGTTCATAACAGCGTCGGCGCTGGTGGAAAACATCCCCGAGACGCCGCCTCTGAAAAGGTATCGATTGGTCTGAGAGTCTGCGGAGGAGAAATTTCTGTAAAGCAGCATCAAATCAGAGCGCGGGATCATACCTGCAATCGATCTGCTGCCTCGGAGACTTTCTCCTGACTGTACGCTCACCCAGGAGCTGCTGCATCAGCCTCATTACAACACCAGAAGAACTTCCTGCTCAGAGCTGAACCACGGGCCAGGATGGGGTCCGGGTCAGGACGTCTGATAAACACTTGGAACACAGCGTCCGACCCGAAGGTGGCCGGAGGACGGTCCCCCTGTTCTTGTCTTCAGGTCTGAGTGAGGGACGCTGGACCATCACCAGCTCAGTCCACATCACCTTAACTAGCATTAGCTACAGCCGCTGTGGCAGGACACATTTAAGTCGCACGCTAACAGCTAATTAGCGCCTGCAGGAGTAGAAAAGGCGGCATCTTCTGTTGGGACACAAGGCAGCAGGAACCAAATGGAAATGAGAATCACTCTTTTCGGCTTTTGAGAGGGAACAAAATCGAACCAGAGCACAGAACACGGACCCCGGGAGAGCGTGGGGGAGCGAGGACAGAACAAAGACAGGACGGGAGAGACAGAGAAGAGAGGACGGGAACGCTTCCTTCCCGACATGTCAGTCCACAGCCTCTCAGGTTAAACCTGTAACGTTAGCAGAATAAATTGCATTAGCCTGAGAGCTAATCAGCTGCTCCATCTCTACATTTTTAATTTAGTTTGTGTTGACACAGATGATCGTCTGATATCACTCGCTCCTTATCGGACCCATGAAATGGAATTTCAGTGGCAGATATATGGCTGATTCTCCCAGGGCCAATCTGTCATAGTCTGAAGACGCCTTATCTGTCATCAGTGGGACGTTATTTACCTTTAACTCCTCTCACCTCTCCTTGAATTTATGGCTGTTTGGCTCGTGTGCAAACAGGCAGCTTTATCCTTGAAGACGCCTGGAACTGAGGATCCTTGGTTCTGCTTTTCTGCTGTAGGCTTCAGGTTCTGGAGCCATTCAAACAGGGACAATAGATACTGTCCAACATAGGAACTGGAAAAGGAGGAGGAGAAGGAGCCAAAGACCCTGACAGGCAGGCTCCTGCTGACGGTTCTGTCAACACCGATGCTGGAGCTCCGTTGGTCTCCTGACTCTTGGACGAGAGCAGCGGGAAGGTTAACCACCCAGAACCTTGAGACCAAGCAGGTCCTTCGCTTCTAAAAAGGCTTCATCAAATGCAGCTAGCATGCTAAAGCCTCAGCGCTAACAGCTGGAGTGGAGCACCAACCTGAACCCTGGCAGAGGTGATGCTGAAATCATGATAAATGACTCCTGCCTCTGCGTCCAGCTCTGTGTGGACACAAGTGAAGAGGACATGTCCACAGGAGCATTCAGAGCCTCTGAATGAAGGACAGCTCATCCAGCTACTCTCAACATGTTTACAGAGGAGATAAAAAGGTTAATCCCAGAGAAGCGTAGCAACTAGCAGCGCCGAGACGGTGACGTCCTCAACTGTAACAATGACAAATCCAGGCGCGACGCTCCATTTCCCAGCTAAAGACACGCTGGGACGTCCAGACCGCTGCAGTCTGGACAAAGGCAGGCAAACTGATGAAAGAAAAGAAACATTTGAGATTAATAGCCTGTCAGCACAAGTGGAAACTAATAACATGGATCAGTGAAATCCCCAGTAAGTAGAATGTGTTTCAGAGAGCGATAAATACGTTTAAGGGAGCAGATCAAATGTTTGGGAACAGTCTCCGCGCCCCCCGGCTGTGGACCGCCGGGATCTCAGCCACAAATGGAAAAAGGCATCAGTAATCGATCACTGGCTGGCATGTCGAAAAAGGCCCCCGTCCGAGTCACCTGACCACTCCTCCACCTTTGCTCCGCCCACTTCGCCAAGCTAGGCCAGCTAGCATAGTCGGTGTGGCTTAAGATACGTCATGACGCACCAGGCAGGTCAGATGTAAGTGCAGTAGGTTATTACCGGTTATTACATCAGGTTATTACAGCAGGTTATTACCACCGACAGTGACATTAGGGCAGGTCGTGGCTGGAGCTGGGTCGAAGGAGCTCCCTGGATACAGAACTTTTCACATGGGTCCAGATTGCTCTCTGGTCCCACTAACAAGTACAGGATGCTAATTTCTGACGTCTGCTGCCCCGGGTCTGCTGGGGCGAGACTCTGGGGCTAATTTGGAAGTTGACCTCATGGTCAGGGTGTGTAGGACGTTCCGGAACGATGCAAGTGACCTCCGACCTCTAGTTAACCTTGATTGAGCACCTGTAGGATGTACCGTCAGCACCAGACCAGGAACTGGGACCCTGAAACAGGAGACCCTTTAGGGCATCTTCTGGTCAGTGATGAGGAGTGAGAAATGTTCTGTTGTGTCTCAGGAGGCGAGAAGAGCTCTTCCTCTGAATCATCACCGGAGGATCAGCACAGGAGGATCAGCACGGGAGGATCAGCACGGGAGGATCAGCACCGGAGGATCAGCACCGGAGGATCAGCACGGGAGGATCAGCACCGGAGGATCAGCACCGGTGGATCAGCACAGGAGGATCAGCACCGGAGGATCAGCACCGGAGGATCAGCACCGGTGGATCAGCACCGGAGGATCAGCACCGTGGATCAGCACCGGAGGATCAGCACCGGAGGATCAGCACCGGTGGATCAGCACCGGTGGATCAGCACGGGAGGATCAGCACGGGAGGATCAGCACGGGAGGATCAGCACGGGAGGATCAGCACCGGAGGATCAGCACAGGAGGATCAGCACCGGTGGATCAGCACCAGTGGATCAGCACCGGAGGATCAGCACAGGAGGATCAGCACCGGAGGATCAGCACAGGAGGATCAGCACCGGAGGATCAGCACCGGAGGATCAGCACAGGAGGATCAGCACCGGAGGATCAGCAGGTTTGTCTCATGTTGTGCTGATACAGTCAGTAAACATCAGCACGTCTTCCTGCTTTCATCTCAGTATGAGGCTGAGCCGCTAACAGAGGTCAACCCCAGTAGCATCGTAAAATATGTAAGCAAATCAGGATGCTAGCAGGGCTAATTCATTAGCTCATCAATAACTAATTTTCCCACACGTACAGGAAAACTTTCTAACTTAATTTCTGGAGCAAACGAGGCAAATGCTCTTCAAAGGTGACTCTCCTGGAATCTAAAGATTCTCTATGAAACAAACCTGTTTCACCTTGAGCTACATTAGCTGCATTATTTGTAGTAGCCGAATTAGCTATGTTAACTGAGTTATATGAATTAGCTGTGTAAGCTGAGTTAGCTGCATTAGCTTAATTAGCAGTTCTGCTAGCTATCGTAACCTTACACGTCCGCTTTGCTGAATCTGCCAAAACAAAAGGTGTAAAAGTAAAAATGACAGAAAATAAACTGGAGGAACTGGAAAAGAGCCAGAAGAGACCCTGAAGAGGCTCCAGCTCTGAGACGGAACCCTGAAAATGATCTGCGTGGGGGTCTCTGGGGTCTGGGTTGTGGACCCAGAGGGGCAGCTGAAGGTCCACCAGGGCTCGTGCTGACTGTTGTTGGCTAAAGAACCAACTCCTGCTGCATGCAGATTTGCTCTCAATGCTAATTTCTGCAGGTTCTGGCATTTGTCCATTGGACTTCGTAGCGTCGCTCCGGGTGTCAGGAGGAGCCACACCCAGCAGAGTGTCCAGTGCTGGAGGTTTGAGTCCTACCAGAGACTCTTTTAGGACTCACCAGGTCAGATGGGATCATTTGGGGATGTGTCCTTCTATTACCGCCATCACCAAGAACCAGCGAGGACAGGCAGCTTTAACCTGAGGAGGAGAGCTAGAGCTCAGATCTTTGGACGTTCTCTCACAGCTGCTCAGCTTCTCATCACACCAACCACCAGAATGAGGCTTCAGTTACTCTAGGGTGCCTCTCCTCAAAAGAACCCGTCTGGGGGGACCAGCTGCACCAGGGGAAGAGCTCCAGCAGGACGCCAGATTCTAAAAGTCCACCAGGACCACAACGACCAGCAGATCCTCCGAGATTGACGGCCGCTCCGCTCCTCAGCTGTTGGAGCTACTTTTCCAGAAGTTTCGGGATGGAGGATCTAATCACGCCTGAAGATCTCTGCTGCTGAGGAGCACTGTCAATCATTCACCTGGGATCAGGAAGAGATGAGACAGGAAATGACTTCCTGTTTCCCCTCATTCTGGAGCGCTGCACTAATCAAGCCACACACACACGCACACACACGCACGCACACACACGCACACACACACACCCACACACACACACACACACACACACACACACACACACACACACACACACACACACACACACACACACAGTGAAATATTCCCGGAGATGTTTCAATCCCACCAATCAACAGAGCGTCAGATCCTAAAAAGCTGCTCTTCTCTGCAGCCCAGGAACCTTAATTTGGCCCCTGGGGGACATTATTAATGATTCAGTTGTTACTGCAGGTATTTATTAAATATGCAAATTTATGGACATTTACTTTAGACCAGAGATACAATCACACACACACACACACACACACATCTATGTCCGTGCTGTGTGTGTGACAGGCAGAGATTGTGAGGTGACCTTGACTGCATCCCATAATAGGCGCTCCGCCGCTGTTGCTAATAGCAGCCAGCAGTTCTCTGTCTCTCTGGCGTCTCCTCCTGCTGGTTCCAGGAGGCTGCGGAGCATCAAGAGGCAGATATTCATTATCTGTCATCATATTCATTTCTATGCTAATGAGGACGCTCTTCCTGATGGGATCTGTTTTCTTTCCCTCCGACAGAAGGAAGCGGCATCACACACTGTTTGTTTTTCCAGGTTTGCCTTCAAATGAGAGGAGCCGACTCCAGAGCGGTGGTCAGACGTGCTCCAGCTTCAGGAGTCGGGAGGAAGCCATGAGCTGCTCTGGGCCTCACACTCATGCAGGAATTGAACCCACAACCCCGCGGCTCCTCACAGGCTCCTCGTTATTTCTGTTCCACCGGGATCTGAGACACAGGCCGACATTCCATGGAATACTGTCATCTAGGAGGCTCCTGAAAGGAGGTGCTGACGCCCAGAGAGGGAGGAACATCGGCTGGCATCTGAAGCTCCGTGGGAGGTGGGAGGAGGAGGAGGAGGTGAGAGGAGGTGGGAGGAGGAGGCGGGAGGGGGAGGAGGAGGGCGGGGGAGGAGGAGTGGAGAGGAGGTGGGGAGGAGAGGAGGAGGAGGGAGGAGGAGGAGGAAGAGGTGGGAGGAGGTGGAGGAGGAGGAGGAGAGTGGGGAGGAGTGGGGGGAGGAGGAGAAGAGGGGAGAGAGGAGGAGGATGGGGAGGAGGGGGAGGGGGTGGGAGGAGGAGGAGGAGGTGGGAGGAGGAGGAGGAGTGGGGAGGAGGGGGAGGAGGAGGGGAGGGAGGGGAGGAGGAGGAGGGGGGAGGAGGAGGACAGGAGGTGGAGAGGAGGAGGGGAGTAGGAGGAGGAGGAGGAGAGGAGGTGGGAGGAGGTGAGAGGAGGAGGAGGAGTGGGAGGACTTGGGGGAGGAGGAGGAGGAGAGTGGGGAGGAGGCGGGAGGGGAGGAGGGGTGAGGAGGAGCACGGTGGAGGGGGAGGAGGAGGTGAGGGAGGAGGAGGAGTGGGGAGGAGGAGGAGTGGAGAGGAGGTGGGAGGTAGTAGGAGGAGGAGGAGGGAGGAGGAGGAGGAAGAGGTGGAGGAGCGGAGGTGAGAGGAGGAGGAGGTGGGAGGAGGTGAGAGGAGGAGAGGTGGGAGGAGGGGAGAGGAGGAGGGGGAGGAGGATGGAGGTGGGAGGAGGGGATGAGAGGAGGAGGAGGTGAGGTGGGGGGGGGAGGCGGGGGGGGGGGGGGGGGGGAGGGGAGGAGGAGGAGGAGGGGGAGGGAGAGGAGGGGGGCGGGAGGAGGAGGTGGGGGGGAGGAGGAGGAGGCGGAGGGAGGAGGAGGAGGATGGGAGGGGAGAATGGTGGGAGGAGGAGGAGGTGGAGGGAGGGAGGAGGAGGAGGGAGGAGAGGAGGAGGAGGAGTGGAGAGGAGGTGGGAGGAGGAGGAGGTGGGAGGAGGAGTGGGGAGGATGAGTCAGCCACCTCCCTCATCAGGTCCTTCCTCACGATGACTTAATAAAGTCACACACACACACACACACACACACACACACACACACACCACACACACACACACAACACACACACTCAGCTCTGAGTCCAGCACTGGTCATGTGTTTGGACTGTGGAGAACTGGTTTCTGGCAGCCTGTTGCCAGGTGTGTGATGAGGCTTCAGCAGGCGTTCCCAGCGTTCCCTGACAGCTGCTGGGAACGCCTGCTGAAGCCTTTCTCCACCACTTTGCTGGCTGCAGGTGTGAATTATGCAGCTCGCCACTTCAAACGGACGGACGGTCTGTCTGCTGCGTCCGTCGGTACTGGTCTGTCTGGAACGTCATCTGGAACGTCATCTGGAACGCTGTCTGGAACGCTGTCTGGAACACCGTCTGGAACGTCATCTGGAACGCTGTCTGGAACGCTGTCTGGAACGCCGTCTGGAACGCCGTGGGTCACCTCAGGCTTCCCGGCATCCTGGACCTGATGAGCGCCTCCTCAGGCCATGCGGAGCGCTGCAGCCACTGGTCTCCACCTCCTGGCTGGACTGGAACGCTCACCAAGCGCCCCTCACCTTCTCCTGCTCCTCCTCTTCCTCATTTTCATTCTCCTCCGGTAGTTTTTGCCGGTCCGCCAGCAGCGAGGCCTGATGTGGCGTGGGCCCGCTTCTCCTCTTTCATATCCAGCAGGTGTTCCTCCAGCCCGAGATGAATCCTCCTCGCCGTAGCCCTTCTTCTGACCCCTCTCCTCACGTGCTCGTGTTTGTTGTGTGTTTTCCTCTCTCCTCCTGCTCTCCGGCTCAGACTGGATTGGTTTGGAATTTCAAACAGCTTTTCTACCTCCGTCTTCCGCCTGTCACAGAATAATAATGGAAGCAGGACTCAGATCGCTGCGCCGCTGCCTCCTTCGCCAGGTCACATTTGCATCTGATGCACAAACATGTAGCCTGCGTAGCTTAGCGGCTCCAGAGGAGGTGACGCGGGGCAGCTAGGCCACTCTTTACCCCCCCCCCCCCCCCAACCCGAACCTGTGAGTAGACCCCTGCTGGATGGAGAATTAGCCTGTTAGCATCACCGTTTCTGGGCTGGATGAGCAGACGCCATCGTCCTGAATCAGACGAATGTTCGGAGATAATCGGCGATAAACGCGCCCTTGCTGCACGCCGCTGCGTCTAAATGGCGTCTGGTGAGCAGCAATCAGGCAGCGGCGCCACCAGCAGAACCGTTGGGGGGCGTCACAATGGCTGCCGGATCAGTCACCCCGGCAACGCCGCGGCCCGCTAACGGAGGAGCAGGCAGATGTTTGGCGTGTGTGAGAGAGGTTAGCGAGCCTCGGTTTGTCCACGGCGTCCGGAGTCAGGACGCAGGAAGGAGGCGTGGAGGCTGGAGATGGAGTGGAGGGGGGGGGGGGGGGGGGGTGTGATTGGTGGGGCTTTGATGTGGATGATGTCAACATCTGGGCACATGCAAGCGCTCCTGCCTGTCAGCTCTGGCTGTGGACCCGCCGGCAGGCGGCCTGACCCCCCTCTCCTCCTGCCTGAGGCCGCCTCCGAGGCCTTTGCTTCCTGCAGTTAGAGAACCCCCCCCCAACCGGGTCAGCACATCCATCAATATTACACGAAGTGGAGCTCGTTAGAAAATGAATTCTTCCTCCCCATAAAAAGGAGCCCTTCTACCTGCAGACCGCCGCAGGAGGCGCGGCCTCTTCACTTCCCTTCCTGACAGCCAGCCCAGCGTGGAGGACCGGTCCAAACACACAGAACCGCTCGGTGTGATTTCTGACCCGGGTTCTGAGACGACTCCCTGTCGGCCTCATGTTTATTCCTGTATCTGGGAAACTGGTGTGTGGGGGAACGGGAAGGTGCAGAAAGGAGACAGACGCTGGCGGAGTGGAAGGTTGGACCGGATTCATCTGTAAAAGTGGCCGTGTTGGAAAACCAAGCAGGGATTCAAACCCTCAACCTTCTTGCTCAGTGGCAGCTGTGTTTCGCCTGTTAAAATGCTGAAACCCAAAAGGTTTTAAAGGACTCTGGACTGGAAGGAAGAACCTCTAAACTGATCTAAACTGAGCAGCTGGCTTTATTTTAGCACACACACCCACACACACATGCACACACACACCCACACACACACACCGACACACACACACACTAACCCAGTCAATGCATCAGGCTAATCCTGTGTGACATCACATTACCGCCAGCACTCAGCACCAGCCCCTCTCCTTTCACAGACATCGTTAATTAGGTTTGGACCTGCTAACTCTACAACTGTAGACAGGGAACGCAAACAGCTGCTGGGGAGGAACGCACACACACACACACACACACACACACACACACACGCGGCACCTGTAATAACACTAACTCTCTCTGTAGGATGCTAGCTAAACTGCAGCAGCCATTTAATTCACTCTTCTTTTTATTGATCTGGGTCACATTAGCGTTTGTGGATGTTTTCTCCTCGGAATGTCAAACTGCTGCTTTTGTGAGGCCGTGATGGAGAGATTTCTATATTTATGGACTTCTAAATGCAGCAGAAATGCAAATACGAGCGTGTGAGAGTGGAAAGTGGAACATTTGTGGGCAGAACTCATCGCTTGTACTAATGCTAATGTGCTGTAGTGAACTAAGGGTGAGGTGATAAATGTGCCGGAGCGTGAACACCTTCAACGAGCGCTCCGCTCCGCTCCATCAGCTGCTGCTTGTTTTGTCTCTGAAGATGGCGGCAGGTCCTTCAGCCTCCGCAGGTCCTTCAGCCTCCGCAGGGAAAACAGACCAACACCTTTGAAGCCCACGTTGGAAAGCTACCTGGATCAAGTGCTACACACGTGCGTGTCACTAATAACATAGCTACGATGATGCTAAAGGTCGCAAGAGGATCATGTGGCCACTTGAAGGTTAGGCCACACCTCCTACGCCAGCCTCGGCCCCACAATATCTACGGTGGCCCTGCGGGGTCCTGCAGGTGCTGCAGGCTAAAAGGTTCCAGAAAGGCTCCTCGTCCTCCTCCTCCTTCTCCTCCTCCTCTCCCATGGTCAGCAGCAGACCCAGACCCGCAGGACTTGTGTCCACCCCTGTGACAGGCGGAATGGAGCAAAATAGCTAATAGCATCAATGAAAAGGAAACGTTCCCTCTTCCTCCTCCTCCTCCTCTTAATTAGCTTGAATCAGGGCTCCACTTTGACCAAGCTTAAACTTCTTCCAGCAGTTTCTCCATCAAACGCATCACCAGGAGTTCCAGGAATTGTCTCTAAGAGCAAAAGCCCACGTTCCATTACTGCTTATGTAGATTTGGCCTTTCTAATATACATATGTTTGTGACCCTTCCACTTCCTCCTACATGCTCGCCCACACTCATGCAACATTCAACAGCCCACAGCCTGTGGCAGAACTTCAGGACTTGATCTGAGAAGCTTCTCTGGGGAGAAGAGCCGATTTAGTGCTGGTGTGGTGCAGCGAGCTGACTGAGGGAGGCCCTGCAGCCACAGGATAACCTAGCTGAACGAGGCTGAGGACACAAGTCCTGTGTGTGTGCGTGTGTGTGTGTGTGTGTGTGCGTGTGTGTGTGTGAAGGGGGGGTAACAGTGAAGCCTGTCATGGTGGGACTGGAACACATCTGTTTGGTTCTGAATTAGAAGATCAAAGCAATACAAACGCTGGAGCTGATCCTGATTTTGTTGTCTGACCTTCTAAAACAACAATGTTCGAAGCTGTAGCTTCTACAGCCGCAGCTTCTTTAGCTGTAGCTTCTTTAGCTGTAGCTTCTATAGGTGTAGCTTCTCTAGCTGTAGCTTCTTTAGCTGTAGCTTCTATAGCTGTAGCTTCTATAGCTGTAGCTTCTATAGCTGTAGCATCTTTAGCTGTAACCTTTTAGCAGCAGCTTCTTTAGCTTTAGCTTCTATAGGTGTAGCTTCTTTAGCAGCAGCATCTTTAGAAGCAGCTTCTTTAGGAGCAGCTTCTATAGCTGTAGCTTCTTTAGCTGTAGCTTCTATAGCTGTAGCTCTTTAGCAGCAGCTTCTATAGCTGTAGCTCTTTAGCAGCAGCATCTTTAGAAGCAGCTTCTTTAGGAGCAGCTTCTATAGCTGTAGCTTCTTTAGCTGTAGCTTCTATAGCTGTAGCTTCTTTAGCAGCAGCATCTTAGAAGCAGCTTCTTTAGGAGCAGCTTCTATAGCTGTAGCTTCTTTAGCAGCAGCATCTTTAGCTGTAACCTTTTAGCAGCAGCTTCTTAGCTGTAGCTTCTTAGCTGTAGCTTCTTTAGCAGCAGCTTCTTTAGCTGTAGCTTCTATAGCTGTAGCTTCTTTAGCAGCAGCATCTTTAGAAGCAGCTTCTTTAGGAGCAGCTTCTATAGCTGTAGCTTCTTTAGCAGCAGCTTCTTTAGCAGCAGCTTCTTTAGCTGTAGCTTCTATAGCTGCAGCTGGAGCTTCAGCGATGCCCGAACAGTCGATGAAAAACAGCAACTGTTGGAAACAAAACAGAGAACGAAGGTGACAAAAGCAGCTGTGATTTGAGGAACAGTGCGGTTTGAAGCCGCTCAGAGATGAAGAGGGTCAAGGAGCTGATGTCACGCTGGTGCAGCTAGCCAACCACTGAGCTGAGTGTTTTAGACTGCAGCCAATATCCCACGTGCACTGTCCTCGTGCGTGAGCTTTGAGCTAAATCATTTGAGACCTTCCTGGATGGTCTGGGCCCAGGGTCACCTCACCAAGTGGAAACCTGACTGGAGCAAGCTAATATTTATAGTTAGCTAACGTTCAGACAGCAGGGAGCCTCTGAGGTCCAGCTCAGACGTCCCTGAGCCACAGGACATGGACAGGTAGCGCAGTGGGGGCGGGGCTTATGTTTACCTTCACACCCAGTAGTATTAATAGTTGGTCACACTTGTCTTCCTTGGGCCAGAGGTCATCAGCGAGGTCGTCCTTGTCGGCGTAGACAGACCAGAGGGGAATCAAACCCCCAACCAGCTGTCCTGGGTCAGGAGTTACTGGGTCCCCCATCACAGGAAGTGGTTTTTGCAGCATCATTTGTCAGCTCTCGTCTTCTCTCCATTATGCTGCTGCGGAACGGAACATTCGCAGAATCACAAAGGCGCCGCTGAATTGAGATCTGCCCCGAGAAGATGGATGGAGATGACTGAATGGATCCACTCAGCAGCGCTTTTCTCTGTTGAGTTTCAATGATCACAACAGCCTCCTTTTAACCTCACTAAAGGTGTTGCGTTCAATAGAATCTAAACGCTTTCCCCTCCAATAAAGCGGCAAAATACATTTTTTTGATAATTGTGGCCAACAAAAGCCGCCACATAAAGAAAACACACCTGTGTGAGGAGACGTGGGCAACACCAGCGACTCTCTGGGGAGCCGGAATCCGAATTACTGCTCCTTAATTATTCCTAATTTCTCGTCTTGCCGCCCGCATGTGTGAAAGTGTTGGATTGGAAAATAAATGCAGCTTAACTGCAGAAAGCGTGCACGTTTATCTTGCCTTACGAGCACTCAGCCAGGCCTGTGCAAACAGCACTTTCAATGTTTTCTGTGTCATCAATCTGGAGGGAAAATTCACGGCGCGTTCCCGGCGAAAAGCTACGTGTGAGCGCACGCTCAGTCGCTGCTATTATTCATCCCATTTCACATCCAAGAAGAGACATAAAGCTGAAGAAAACAGGGGTAATATATCCCCCATCCCTCAGTGATTAGATTAGCCCTCTCAGCAGCGGGCTCCCCTGGTGACTGAGGAGGCGAAAGCGCCTAAAATGAGGTGTCATTGGAAATTACGGGCGCAGCTGAGACCCGGCGCTGCCCGGCAGCAGGGCCCAGCCTTCAGGTGGACCTGCAGTAATCAGTCCTGATGTGGCCCAAAGTAAACGTACAGTAATTGGTGCTGATGTGATGTTTGCCTCGGCTGCAGGAGGGGCTCCAACGCCCCCACCGCGCTTCCATAACACAATTTAGCTTCCCTGGAAGGGTTAGAATAAAAGAGGAAGACCTTCTTCCTCTTCCTCGTCCATCGCGGCACCTCTGAGTCCACCAATGGCGGATCACCAGATGGGCCTTTCAGAGCCAGACCTGGTGTTGGGGGGTGAAGGCTGTTCGGCCCCATCTGAGGTTTTTAACAGCCCAACTGGGGCATTTCTTACCTGTTGCCCTCCACGGGGCTGCTGGCGTCACCATTCAATTCATTTCTAATGTTACAACTTGGGCGCCATTGTAGTAAACAGCTACGTGAAGACCCTGATCTTCTGTCCATCAAAGTCCTGTTCCAGCTGTGCCGGCACACCTTTGTCCTGTTAGCTCAGGTAGCATCAGCCGGAGCGCCCCACTTTATGCTCACAGGACCAGCGACACCAGCGTGACACCAGTGTGTTTGGACTTTCTTCAGCATGGTTCCGCCTTAACTGGAGTTAAACTGGACAACCCGAGTGTGTCCCGCTGGTGTTTGACCCAGTAACACGCACGTAACCTACAAGCTGCACGATTCTCCATCTTCCTGTTGCTCTAAATGCTGCTCTGCTGCCCGAATCCTGTTGTTTATCATGTGATGTAATAGGTCAACGCCTGGTAACCCACCAAACAGACACATACCGCCACCTAGTGCGGAGGAGGAGCACATCTTCCCATGTAAACTGGGATGAGGACCAGTTTCCGACAAGGCCCCAATTCCAATTTTGAGCCTAGCTGGATTAAGCTGTGTATGTAAGCGTGTATTTATTCCCCGATAATGATCTGCTGAGTGAATAGTAGCTCCCCCGACGGGCACCACAGAGCCCACAGGAGGATGCTGGGGAGGTGGTGCAAGGCAGCGCAGCACGGAGCAGCACGGAGCAGCACGGAGCAGCAGTGGCCAGGCAGAGCAATTGACAATGATAGCCGTAACCAGGGGGTGATAAATAACCCACCCTCTTCCAGAATTTGACTGATCAGCTGACCAGAATTTGCACCGTGTGTCTGCCTATATTCACTCTACAGGCTTCCCATCATTAAATAATGTAGGTTTCAAGGCTTGATTGAAGCAGCTGAGCATCTGAGCAGACCTCAGGTGTTCAGGAGCTTTGATCTGGGAGCAGCACTACTGAAAGCTGCTTCGCTAAAATAATACAAAATAAAAACATGTTTAAATAAATAAATAATAAATAATGAATAAAGGTCGTGGTAGCTCAGGGCTGGGCTGAGGAGAAGGAGGTTCTCGGTTCAACCCCGGTGCAGACAAAACATGAAAGGCGTTGTGCTAGCAGGGGGAGGAGCCAGGACACCTTCATGGCTGTGGTACCCTTGAGCCATGAGCTGGGGTGGACCCTGCCTGTGCTCCCTCACTCTGGCCCTGAAACGGTTAGAGGTCAAGACATAAAAAACCAGGAAACCTAATTCAGCCTTCCAGTAGGGGTGAAGACATTTGGGTCAGCCGGCCCTGCTAACGAGGTGCTCCTTATTTCTTCTTCACCTCTCTCCCTCCTCTGTCTGGTGGTAGATTCTATGGTTGTTGCTGTGTATGGCAGATTATCCAAGTCCCATCTGAGGGTTCCACACTGCTGCTCTGCCGAACCCTGCAGGTCAGCCCACGTCTTTGGGGAAATGCTGCACATTCATGCCTTAGCTCACGTTCTTCTCACTTCTTTCACAGCACAGTTGTCCACCATCAGTCCAGGCCGTTCCCGTCACCTCCGCTCTTCTTTTACCTCCAGACCTAACTCCTCTCCTGGTAAATGTCCTCTCCCATCACAGAACATCTGGATTCTGTGTTGAAGACAGGCCCCACTGAACCCTAATCATCCTCTGGTGGTTCACCTGTGTCTATTTGCCCCCTCCTCATGTCTTTAACCCCACTGCTCCTTCACTCCTGTGCTGTCTTTGGTTAAACATCCATTGTGTCTTTGATCTCTTCTGATTTATGGGGATACATTGTTGGATTGGTGAACCTGATTTTAATGATTTCCACTTATTGGCTGGTCTGAACTTAATAAAAGTAACAAACTTGGAAAAGAAACATTTGGACGCATCAAACGGTGTCCTGTATTTCTGCGTTGGAGTCCTGCCTAACTGGTTTCTGACCAGCTCCTACTGAGAAGAGACTGGTTATAGAGTAGGTGGCTCCTAACTGTGAAAACACTGCATAGAAGCATGAAATCGAGCAGATAAAATGTGATTAATTGCTCTGTTGTGACAGAGCAACGGCGAGCTGCTCGTCTCCATCAGGAGTGAGCTCTTCCTCAGCCGCATCCTCACTGAATGAAAGATAATGAGAAGAAAGAGCGACCCAGGAGGTTTAACACCCTGCAGCTGATGTCAACCTTTGGCCTCCATCCACAGTCTTCTGATGACTTTTTCTCCACTGGAGATGAAGGCCTTCAGCCAAAAGCGCTCCTCCCTTCAGAAAGGAATTGTTGTGATGTGTTAAATGGAACTATATCACCCCTTCAGGCGCTGTGATATGAGCTGAATACAAGTGCACTGCGCTGTTCTCCAACACGCTAAAGTTACGTTAATTTTTAACAAAGTTTCATCATTGAGTGGCTCGTCCATGAAACCTGCACAAACCTCATCTCTCATTTGCAGTGGCTCTCAGAAGCAATTGTTAATAACCTTATAATAACCTTATCACCAAAGCCGGTGAGTGAGAACCAAGCTGCATGGCTAGCAGGAACCACAACAGGAACATTAGCCACCAACTGTGCCAATGGCCCACATTCTATGACTTCTGCAAGTCCTGGAGTGGGTAAGGACACGGGCTAAGGTGCTGGGAGAAAACCAGCACAACAAGCAAAAACAAAAAGAAGACTTGAAGGCAAGAAGTAAGTCTCGCTCCGCCCAAGGCCAGAAATACAGACACCGGACACCAGACAAGAAAGGACACAAATGAAACCATGAGTCCAGAGCCGATGCAGTTGGCAGCGACAACCCAGAGGAACACTCACAACCAGAGAAGGGTGTGGCACAGCATCGACAGCAGACTACATAACTGAGCTGGAGTACCTGGAACTGTTCTGGAGTACCTGGAACTGAGCTGGAGTACCTGGAACTGTTCTGGAGTACCTGGAACTGTTCTGGAGTACCTGTAACTGTTCTGGAAGTACCTGAAACTGTTCTGGAGTACCTGGGACTGTTCTGGAGTACCTGGAACTGAGCTGGAGTACCTGGAACTGAGCTGGAGTACCTGGAACTGAGCTGCGAAATCTGGTGACTGTCAAATCAAAATCAAATCAATCAATCTTTATTTATACAGCGTCTTATACAATCAAAATTGTCTCTAGGCGCTTTCCAGAATCCCAGGGCCTGACCCCCAACAAGCAACAGTGGCAGGAAAAACTCCCCTTTAACAGGAAGAAACCTTGAGCAGGACCAGGCTCATGTAGGGGGACCCTCCTGCTGATGGCTGTGATGACTGTGCATGTGGACGCCATAAAAGGGAATATGAGAGATGATAAATAAGACAAACTACAGAAAATTACGACCTCAGGGGAGCATAGTCCCAATCAATTCAACAAGATTTGAAATTCCAGGGGACTCATCTTGGTAGATGATGCAGAGCCCTTTAGAGACCCTCCAAGGAAGTGCCACTTCCACATCAAAGATAAACTTCAAGAGGAGCTTGAAGCATACTGACCGGTGCTCCAGCCTGGCAACGATTACCAAGAAGGATGGATCACTACAGGTTTTTCTCTGGACTCCAGTCTGAAAAATACCCCTACCAAATGTTGACTGCACAGGAACTAAACCCAACGTTTGCAAACGCAAAGATTTCAACGAAATTCAGCAACCTTGGACACAAAGCGGAATCATGGTCAAATAATACTGCTGGAAACATTTGCCTTTTGGGCCAACTCGTCCAGGCCAGGATGGACCAGATCCTCGAGGGGCTCTGAGGTGTGGTTAGGACAGTCGATGATGTGTGAGCACGTGGAAAGGATCTCAGCAGAAACGGTCTTCAGTAGGGAGAAATGCCATTCAGAACACACAACCCACCAACTTCAGGTGCCACCCAGCTTTGTTTCTACCATCCAGCGCTCCCCTGTATCAGTTACCCAGGCTGGGCCAGACTCTCCAGATCAGTGCACACCTGCTCTGTCACATCCACCTGCTCCACATCCACTCTGATCAACTTTTAGCTCATATATTTTTTTAGATGGTTCCATTCTCTCTCCTGATCAGCCCTTCCTGCCCAGGAAAAGCCTCGATCCAATCTCTTCTCTTATTTCCTCAACTGTGGTGATCAATCATGCTACGGCATGAAACATTATTTTCTCCTCTTGAGAAAAGTGTCCCCTTTCCTTCTACAGAAAAGACTGAAAAAACTGGAATTGGAGGCACTGACAGCCCACATCATCCCTGTAGACCACAAGATCAAGTTCACGCTATTGAAGAGAGCCTCTATGATAAAGTCACAAGGATCTGTGCAGCACTTGCCTTTGAAAGATGGAGAAGGCTTTGAAGACCGACACTGATGCTGGCTAACTTGACTGTAATATAAAACAGTTCGGAGGACAACCACTCCAGGACATTTTACAGGCCGCATCACTCCGCTAGTTAACTATCATAACCGTTAATAAACCGTTGTTGTGTTGGTGGAGCCAAATAAATGATTAAAAAAGCAAACAAATCCTCTCTTATCTCTTATTACTGCTAATAGCACTCAAGGTTATGAAGAAATATGACTACTTCTCTCTAAATTCTAGTTTGTACTGTAGAAATTACATTTACTCTCATTTTGTGTCCTGAAGGAGCTTCTGAGCTCTCAACGACCAGATCTTGTTCTCTATTTTTCCCCACTGACAAACAGGCTAGAGGATTCTGTCGTGTCCAATGTTAGCATCTTCTGCTTGGGCTAGCTAAAGATAGACTGGCTGGCGCCATCCGTGGTTGACACTAGCCAGTGACCTTCCATCTGCCTGACGAACCTCTGGGTACGACTGTCTCATCAGAACTGGTGCTGCCCGATGACCTGTTGCTGTGTTGGTGTCATTTCTCCTGGTCAGGAAACTTCACTTCAACACAGGTCACCTGCGTCTCCCATGTGTCACTTCCACAACGCAACACTCCTGTTGTGTTGAATCTCAGCACTTGTCATTTCAGATATTTAACACAATAGCACAACCTTGAGTGTCGTGATCCTTAATAATCCCATTAAATATAAACATAATCAACAGTCCAAGAACTTGTGGATGACTCATCACTTGTGCGGTAGCAATCAATCAATCAATCAATCAATCAATCAATCAATCAATCAATCAATCAATCAATCACATGAAGTGCCTCAACCTCTCACACCCCCAGATGCTCAGTGATACACACAGTTTTATAGTCTCACACACACACGGTAAACCTCACACATACCGTATCAGTCACTAAAGAGACATGGCCAGACACCGAGACCTGCGGTGGCACCGGTGACTAATTAGCTAGCTTATTGTTTTTGTACAGAAAACAATGCTACTGACTGTCGTTGGGACGTGTACAGTAAACATGCTGAAGGTCACCAAACACTCTGAGCCTCAGTCTCACAGCAACATGAAGCTATTAGGCAGAGAAGACGGAGCGATTTGGGGGGAAAGAAGCCAATTTTTTCAGCTTTAAAAGGGGGGGCGTGGCCTAAGGCAGGCCCTTTCTTCCACCTGCTGTGCTGAGTGCTCTACCCTAACACGGGAACACCCGTTCTCACCTGGGGGGCACCACCCCTCTGTCCTCTAATGGGTTGATGGTTCTGTGTGTGAAGGATGTTTCGGCATCATTCGCTGGTCACAGACTGGGTCTGAATCTATGAATGCAGCATTGGAACGTGGTTGAGCCACATTTTTAGGCACAAAAACAATGGATTAAATACAAATGTAAGCTGTTTGGACTTCTGGACTTTCTCTTAGATTGCCCTGTGACAAGGCTGTCCAGTTGTCATGGCAACACTGTGGAGAATTCACGTCCATCTCACTGGCCCCTTCCACCCTGCAGCAGCCCTCGTGGCACCGATATGATGCACACGGAATATGAAATGTATCCACATTGTTTCCAGTATTCCCAGCAGGACAGGAGTCAAAAAAAAAGGCTGATTCCTTTGCATACGCAGGCGAGAACAACCGTCATCCAGACATTCCCGTTCCTGTCCTCAGGATGCGGTTTTGTGGTTGTCTCTACGCCCCACACCAGAAACCCAGCGTGTGAGCAGCTACCAACCACAGTTCTCTCTTGAATGAATGAATGTGAATCCAACCGATCCCTCAGTCCTGGACCACCCCCTCCTGACTCCTGTGGGTCCTAGTTTAGAACCAACTGGGAGCGAATAACATTTTAGGCCTTCTTGGAACCAGTCAGAGGAGAATCCTCGCCGACACCTGTCCTGGTCCCCTCGGGTTGATTGGGCCCAGCTCGTCTTTCTGGACAAAAATGTACTTTGAAAACAATTTCTTTTTAATTTATACTTTATTTTGAAAAGAAAACGCTGCGATGGACCCTGACAAACTGTGCTGGCCAGCTGGTACTGACCCCTAGCAAGAGAGGACCTGTGACCACACCTCTGGGCAGTGGTTATACTGGGACGGAGAGGGTGGTGGGCTGGTAATACTGGGGCAGAGAGGGTGGTGGACTGGTATTACTGGGGCAGAGAGGGTGGGGGACCGGTATTACTGGGGCAGAGAGGGTGGTGGACTGGTATTACTGGGGCAGAGAGGGTGGTGGACTGGTATTACTGGGACAGAGAGGGTGGTGGACTGGTATTACTGGGACAGCTCTAGACAGCTGGCACAGCTCACTCTTCCTTTTTCAACATGAACCCAAGGAGAGTGTTCCCATGGTTCAACGTGCTGGTTTCCTCCTGCTGTGGTTGAACTGGAACGCTCTTCAGCGGTGCAGTTTCTCTGACCGACTCTAGAGGTCACGACAACAAACACATGAACTTTTCAAAGACGCGTCCTCATCTCATCCAGCCAGAACCAGTCAGACAAGATGGGGATCAAGTCCCAGCAGCAGCGCCTTTGCTGACTGTTGCTGTTCCAACTTAAATAGGAGACAAAAGTCCCTTTTTTTCCCTTCAGACTCACCACTTTCATGGTTCAGACGCCGTTGCCATTCATTACCCCAACAATGTCTTTCATTTTTAATGAGGATTCCCGTATCAGTGCTCCTGCGCCTTCTATGTTTGAATGTGTTTAATTTCTGGCTTGTAGCTTTGTGTGCCCAGCATTAAATCATCCTCTGTCAAAGGCCTTTCAGGCGAGATAAGCTTGTAATGTAATATAGCATTCAGCAGAGCTTCAGGAGGAAAATCCATTTATTCTGAAGTGAGCTGCAGCTCCTGTGTGGTGGCTGAACTATGCTGCCTTTTGACTGCTTTAATATTCAACGTAGTTATCTGGAAATCTCTGCAATCTGCTTGCACATCTAAGTGGAAAGTTCCCTCCCAACTTTTTTCTTTTTTATCATCTCCTCTGGTTTTTCAATTTGGTTGTAATCAAAAGAGAGCAGGTACCAGAACCAATCACCGGGTTTAAACCACAGCAGGAGAACGTTAGCGGTGAACACCGCGGCAATCTGTCAACAGCAGCCGCTGATTCAAGGGAAAATAAAATCAACCCTTCAAATAAGATGATTGGCAAACGGAGGACCAACATTCCAGTGCTGCTGCTTCCGGTCACGGATTGGGATCCAGCACCTGCTGTCTGGATCCTTTCTGAGAAACCAGCATTTCCGACCAGTTTTTCCCCTCAGAGGAGGAAGCGAGCGGCGTTTCCAACCCATTCCGGTCACCGTGTAACTAAACGTACTGCAGCACCGCTCCTGTTATTCTCCGGGGATGTGAAATGGTGGCTCAGCTGTGGGGGTGTTGCTAGAAACAGCTGCTTTCAGCTCACACAGAGAAGATTCTTCGCCTCTTTGTTGTCCAGTTGAACAGATTGAGAGACACCTCACTTGTGTTTTGTTCTTTGATGTTTTATTAAACCGGATCTACACCACGGGGGTATTTTCACAGCTCAGGCAGCCATCACACCTTCACCGTAAGCCCCCCCCTCCAGAAATGCTTCTCTCTTATCGGTCACATATTTGTTTTGACACAGGAACATTAATCAAACCCTTCTGTGAATATCACATCTTTTTTAACAACGCAGGCGTGTGAAATATTAGTAGGGTGGCACAAATACTCCAGTTGATGGAGATGCACAGCCAGGAATCCACAAACTCACTGGCAAACTTGGTTACAGGTTCCTGTTCATTACACAGTTGCTTCTTGATGTGGGGAACAGTTTCAGTGTTGCACAGACTAAAAGGAAGCTCCCTAGTGACTGTGCTGACTTGACCGTCATCATCATCACCATCATCAGTGTGAACGTGACCAGGGTAAAACACACCAATCGACGGTCTTACAGCTAACAGATGTGTGAACTTGCTAAATAAGAAGAATCCGGTGAAGAACAAAGGCCCAGGCCCCTCGTGATGTTTGCCGGGGATGAGGTCACCCTGGAGCAAAACATAGGACCACACTAAACACCATTTTATATCTGACGCCTTCATCAAATCCTCTTCCTAGAAGTCAGAAATGGGCTGAATTGACTGATCTGTGTGCAGATTAATGCTAAACAGGACATACAGAGGCTGGAGTGCTGCACATGGAGGAGATGATGACGTTTAATGATGATTTGTTTGGTGCGATGATGCTTTAAATCGATGTGTTGTGCAGCTCTGAGGGGCTGGAGATGTGCACCTGCGCCCGCCCCAGCGTTTCCTCGCTGCGTTAATGGATGACCCTCCTTCACCGCAGAGACGGTGCATCAACTGCTGGTAGCTATCAGCAGAGACCATCTAAATGAGCTGTCCCTGAGGACATCGCTGCCGCTGCCGTTGCTCCTGATGAGGATGAGGATGGTGATGAAGATGCCCAGTGTGCCTTTGAACTGAATCAGGCATGAGCAGCTGCTCCCCTTCACACACCATGTTGAGTGATGGACGATTAGAGACCCTTCAGCAGGAAGGTCTTTGTCTCCTTATTCTCATAGCATAAACAAGCCTCTCCCACCTGTGCTGATGTTCACCAGAACAGCTCTCACTTTCTTTTAAATAATTTCTGGTGTTCAGCATTATTTTTGGATCGACAACAGAAAGGTGGTTCCATCGACCATCTCCACCTCTGGGTTGATGAAGACTAATTGTTTTAATTGGATGGTCCATGAAGCTGGAGCTGCTCTTTCCTGCTCCTCAGGTTTCTGTCTGGTATCTGTTGCTGCCATAAGAGTATGAAGCGCTGCGGCTAGACTGACTTCAGGAAAGGGCCTCAAATTTCAATTTAAAATAGGTTTATTTATCTCTTCTTGATTCCCAGTCTAGTCCAGTCTAGCACCTTCACCAGCAACACCCGGACCAGTGTAAAGGACTGTGTTTCCTCCAGGAGGAGCTGGCTGGAGCTTCAACATGACCTCAGAAGCTGCTTTCACAGCACACACTTCATCTTCAATGGAAGCCCCAGCGTGAATCACCTGCTGGGTGTTGTGGTTCGGTTCCTGGTCATGACTCGGGTTTCTCCCCTCCTCCCCCACCTGCAGGAGCGGCAGCCGATCCCTGGGGAGCGCTGAGCCGCTGACTCACCTGCAGCTCGTTACCTTAACTCGGCGGCTACTTAAGCTCTCCTCTCGTTGCCTCCGGGGCCGGATTGTTGTCTTTGCTGCAGCGTCTAGCTCCAACCCTCTGAGATCTCCAGTTTTCGCCTCGCGCTATCCCGTGCCTACTTCAGTGTTGTGAGTTGTACCAGTGCCTCGTCGCTGCTTTTTGAACTTTGACGTTTTTCTCCCCTTTGTGGTGATTATTAATTTGTAGTTTTCGTTGTCACTTTGCTAGAGTTTCTGTTGCTACTTTGATGGATTCCTTCGTTCCGTGAACTGCTTCGCCTTGCATTTTTGTTATCAAAGAACCATTTTCTTTTACTCTGCATCTGGGCCCTGGCCTCCTTGACTGTCCGTAACATAACAACCCCCCCCCCAGGAAACATAGAACACCAGCACATGACGGAAGACGAACAGAACACGCTGACAAGACAAACGGAACAACCTCACAACACAAACAGACACCCTGGCCCTGACGGGCAGGCACAACCTGCTTAAATAGGTAGCCCGATGTAAATTGCCTACAGGGGCGCCTGCCCGCAGTGCCAGCTGCCACCAATTGTGCCCCACACCACCCCCTGCAGGACAACGACCAACACAACCCAGAAATCCTGACACTGGGCTTCCTGACACCAGTAGACTCTTGCTACGTCTACATCAGGGGCCATTCCACAGACAACCAGCCCAGGCAACAGTCCAGCAGACCTGAGTCACCTGATTTGAGCCCACAAACAGCTGATTGGTCAAACTTTGCATGCTTGATTGGTTGGCTCCAAACCCTGCAGCCACCCATCCCCTGGGGAAGGCTGGACGTCCCAGATTCGTACGTCTGTGCAGCGGAGACTCTGATTGGCTCTGAGAGGTGAGTGGACTCATCCTGAGCTCTTGGAGTCCTCACCGAGCAGCAACACCTTTTGGGCCTAAACGCTGCCTTTGCTTTGATAATGGGAGCGTTTTTCAGCCTCTGCTGGATGTTTTTGTTCAGATTGATGCTGAAATTACAGGTGAAGCTAAGCTGAAGGTGTGCTGCCTGATTCTGCCCAACCTCCTGGGTGATTCATAACATGATGTTTAAAGAAACCCTCACTCGTTGTTCTCCACCATCCTGGGAGAGCAGCATCGACCTGTGAGGTGAACCGAACCTTCGGACAATCTCGGGTGATCTCACATGATCACGCTCAACTCCAAGTGTCGTTCCTGTCACTGATTTGGAGGAGCTATTGTAAATCCCAGACCTTTGACGCTCAGCTGCTCTGTGCTCTACTGGTTCATTGTGGGACGTTTTCAAGATTTCTACGACCGTTTTTCCTTCACCCAAACCGGATATTTGACTGTTTCTGTCAGCCTCTAAACTGCCTGTAAACAGCCTGTAAACATTAAATGTGCTATTTCTATATTAATGACTAGATCTAAACTACATGGGATCGAAATTCCTCCAGGCAAAACTTGTGATTAAATAACCCCATCGTCATCTTTGTCATCTTTCTCTACAGGATAATCTCCTCAATAGAAGCTAGTAGCAGCTACCCGTCACCTTGAAGGCTGTTATTACATGCCGTCCCATCTGAATGTGCCAGTCTGAAAACTAAATATATCCTGTTTGATGTTTTAGCAGTAGGTGGAGACAGGGCAGCGTGGGTGCTGTCAAGGCTCCAAAGGACTGACGGTGACAGACGGGCCGGTAGAGGAAGCTGCCGGCTCCACTTTCAGCTTCCACCAGATGTGAGAGGCAGCTTGTTCTTTCTGATTAATGTCTGTTAGTACTTTACTGTCAAGGACTTCATAGAGATTTGATGCACACAAGAAGCTTCTGTTCAGCCTCTGGATTTTATGAAGCTAGCAGGTGAAGCTACCGATGGAAGAATTACTGCCAGGGTCTGTGGTCTTGACAGAACTGGAATCACGTTACAGGTCTGCTGTAAAGGACCATGAGTGACACGTTCTGTTCTGGTGGGTACCGTAGGTTTGGTACCCACCAGATGCCTCTGCAGTCTGAAGATTGGTCAGTAGATGATCACGTGAGTGACACGGTCCACTCCCTGTCCCAGTCGGATCTCCTAGAGCGAAGACTGAAGGACACGCCTGCCACAGCCTGAGCTGAGTTCAAAGGTGAAGAGTCACAGTTCTCCATGAGTCCTAGAGCACGCTTCCAAAACTCATCCAGGAGTCCTCTGGGACACCTTCAGAACTCCTTCACATTACTGAGCCTGCAGCCAGTGTGAAAGCAGACGTGACCTCCCAGGCAGCCAGCAGGTTTGGATCTGTGTAAATGTCCTTTGAAACAGGCCTTCCATGCTGATCCTGGAAGACAGGCTGGTTTTTAATGACTGGTCTCTACTCGGATCTGGAACCAGCAGGATGACGTTGGCAAAGATCAATGTGCTGTAAGTCAGCTGTTACCATGGACACATGAGTTCCAGCTGCAGGATCACATGAGATGATCGAGGTGGTCGATCTGTAGAACTGTTGTACTGCAGATCTCAGTGATCCAAACCTCAGCTTTGAGGTATTTTATGAAATGTATTTGAAAGTGTGAAAACGAGAAGCTCTTGTTCTTTGTAAAAGGCGCTGGGTCAGCTGACCTCCGTCAACAGGAAGTTGTTTTCAGTAGCTGTGTGATCCTTTTGTCTGAAACTGACATCCGCCTCCCTGTGGAAACCTTCTGGAGGCGTCAGGACCACCTCAGCTCTCGTCTCAGTTTCTTCATTTGGTTGGTTCAAGTGTTTTGCTGGAGGACACCTTGAACCTCCCAAATCCCGCAGCACTAAAGCAAACGGAGAGCCTTGAATAAAGTCTGAGTATCTGACCACATAAACAACCACGTTTCCCCTTTTGGCATTTCTAAAACCTCACTTTTAATCATCACAACGATGAAAAGGTGCAAAAATAAGAGGATAACCCAAACACCCAGTTTTGCTGGGTTTAGCCTTTATTAGTGCCCAATTAGCATAAATAGATAAATAACAGGAGTTTTGGGGTTTTTGGACTTGATCAGGTGGCGGTATCAGACCACAAAGCTCGGAACAGAATCAGACGCAAGGAAACACTGTTAGACTGCAGACGTATCAAGCAGGACACCATGGAAGGAGGGTCACATGTCCCAGCCAGCTGCTGTCCACTGGAATCATCTCTCAACCTTCCTGCAGCTCCGTTTTCATCATTGACCACTGTTTTCCGTGACTTTGCTGTTTCCCTTCAGCCACTGTCTTTCCTCCTGGGAAGGTGTCCGACACATCAAAGCGCCCGTCTCTGTCCTTCCTGGGACAATCAGCAAATATGGGATAATTGGGTGTTGCTGGAGGTTCCCCTGGAGCCCACTGTGCCTTTGTGTCAGGAAGAGAGCACGAAAAAAGGAAGAGCGACAGGCTCGTAGCCCGAAGCAGAGGAAGGGCAACGAATGGGGAGCGCCGACACGCATATCAATGCTGCCCCTGCAAGGTAAACAATGACTCTAATTACAAGGCCACGTTTTAATTAAGATGACGGTGGAGCAATTGTTGCCCCTGACAGCGACGATTGAACCACAGAGTCCAAACTCTGATTAAGAAGCTCGTCTGAATGCTCCCCAACGTCGGCGGGGCAGAGCCAGCACAGCCTCCTCTTCTCAGACGACGCCGCGGTGGCGCCGCCAGGGCGCCCCTTGCCTGAGCTCATCATCTCTCCGTTACACCGGAACAGCCACGGCCTGACGAGCTTCCCTCTGTGATGAGGATGAAGTAGAACACATGCCCTTCTGATGGTAGTTTGTGGAGCCGACATGACGTGGAGGATCCAGTAAAGTCCAGACTGGTGGGACTTGTTGACCAGAAACGGGACGTTCTGACGGATTTTCACCACTTCCTGGTCCAGTTCAGCCAAGTCAGAATCTTGATTTGAATGGTTTCAGGTCTGCTGGGACTGCTGATGTGGGCCTTTTGAAAAGTTCTGAGCCACATTCTGAGGGCAGATGAATGATTCATGCCTGTTGACAGCAGCAGTCGGCTGCTCTTTACTAATGAATGAGGGGCTGTGAAGTGGTGTAAAACCTCGACTCGCTCTCAGACCAACATCAACCTGCAGAGTTCACGCTCGGACGCGCCTCGCTGCTTTTCTGAGCGTTGAGCTTTTCACTGATCAAGCTGGCAACAGTGAAGCGGGAGCCTGAGGACCCACCTTTACACTCACAGCACTTATTTCAGGAGGAATGATCACATCATCCATCTGACAGGGCTCTGCTGGGGGCCAGAGGGGGCAAAGGTTAACACAGACCCCCTCATAGAGAGATTCTGGGCCTTCCAGAGCCTGCTCCTCTGCTGTCCTCCCAAAAACCTCAACACCAGATTGATGGGATGCCAAACTACAGCACACGAGTGAAGGATGTGGAGGTCCTGAGAAGGAGAACAAAGGAGAACTCACTAGAACGGGTTCTCACTTTTCAACTAGCTGTTAATCGTGGATCCAGATGTGGCTCCGTTAGAAATCACACGAAGGCGGATCTATATTTACCCTCCATGTCTGTGCTGCTATGCACAAGTGGCCGTGGTAACCGTGGTAACAGCTGTAACTTCTGAAGCAAACCCATGTCATTAAAGTGCTGTGACCTGTTCTCAGAAGAGCGCTGTCGATTAGACCTTTCATCCCACACACACTTGGCTCACTTTAAAAGCCAATAAAGGCGGCTGCCGGGGATCCCCGCTCGGATCTCTCCTCCGGGCTGAGAGAAGACCTCTGCGATGGTGCAGAACTTCCTGCTTCATGGGAAAAATGACAAACGATCCCACGGTCCAAACAGAACCCTGTGAGCTCCTGCAGGGCCTGATTACAGAGAGCTGAGGTTGTTGAAGCTGATGGGAAGAGTCGGTCTGGGAATCGTGTGGCCGCGGCTCTCCTGGTAAACGCTCTGGACCTGGACCCCCCCCCCGGCACCAGAGCTGTGGGCGCCCACTCGCTACAGAAGCCATTAAGCCTCGGTCTTGATGACAGATGAAGGAATTAGGAGCAGCAGCTCTTGGAGAACAAAATAATGACAAAGTGGCTTCTTCTGAGTCGTTCAGTAACAAGAACCTGGAGCCTCTGAGGGACTCGTTTGCTTCAGTTCCAGCTGCTGAACACTACTGTCTTTGGATGAAGATGATGAGGACAATGAACAAGAGAACAGGTCAAAGGCAGCTGGAAGATGTCTGTTGTTCTTGTGGTCCTGTGAGACTAAGAAGAGACAGCAGAACATCTCCAGAGGAGGACAGGAAAGTCTGTCCTGATTTTGTGCAGCAACCATCAACTTATGCTGCAGCTCCATATTTCATGCTGCTGCTCAGCTTGTCTCAGAAACGCAGCATCTCTGACCCCGACCAGACCTCAGCAGAGGAGCTCTCATTAGAGGAGTCCAGCTTTCCCCTCCGTTATTCTGGGGACGCAGCGACGGGACAACTTTTACTGCATATGAGGGGACAAAGGTCTGATGTGTTTGGTGTTTTGGTGAAATGATCCTGATGTTGCTTTGTCAAAGATGACGTGATCAACAGGTGACTCAGCAGCTCTGTGGCAGCAGACTTCTTCAGTTTAGCCTAGCATCAGCTTTAGCCTAGCATCATCACCTCCAGGGTCACACTGAGGCATGCTGGGAAATGGAGAACAAAACATTTGGGGGTTTATTTCATGAAAGAAATAATTACATTCATGCTTTGATGTTTATTAAAATAAAGGCCAATCAACAGGATGTAGCATAGCATATGCTAATAACGTCAAGTCCTGTTGTTAAACGTGGACCACACTGACATTTTCGAGGATTTTATCCGTTCCAGACTGAAATAAACCTGGAAGCGAGAGCTGAGTGCAGACTTTCTCATTTGGGAATCAGACGGAGCATCAGGAGTGGATGGATGTGAGGAGCTGCCACCTCAAAGTTCACACGGCTGAGGAGAAAGTATAACCCCCCCTCCTCCTCCCCCCACCATCACAGTATCAAACCAGCAGGGTGGAAAATTGCATCTTGTCATTTAATCTAAAAAAAGAAATCTTTGTTTTCACAGTATTAATCTTGTGAGGAGCTTGGTTTAAGATGAAAGCTCAGCAGAATGAAGCCTCCTGCATCTGTATCAGCAATCTGGTGGCACAGATGAATAATGATCAGCTGCCTTTAGTCTCTCTGCATTAACAAATCCCCTGAACCAGCACCTCCAGGTGGGCCACCTTTCCTTTGTGTCTGTCGCTGCCAACCAGTCGCAGTGAGGAAGGACCATGGACCTCCTCACAGGGTCACACTTATAGTCTGCACGTTCTCAGAGCTGAGGCTTCGTGAGAACAAGAACACCGAGGTGCTCAGAGGCCAGATGATGCTGGAGGGATCATCAGGGTCACCGCAGGAGGCACCTGTAGGGAGACGCTGGTGCCGAGACTTCATCCACTACACTGGTTCCACTGGCTCCTCTGGTTCCACTGCTTCCTCTGGTTACCCTGGTCCCACTGCTTCCTCTGGCCCCTCTTCTTTCACTGGCTCCACTGGCTTCCCTGGTTCCACTGGTTCCTCTGGTTCCTCTGGTTCCACTGGCTACCCTGGTTCCCCTGGTTCCACTGGCTCCTCTGGTTCCACTGGTTCCACTGGTTCCTCTGGTTCCACTGGTTCCTCTGGTTACCCTGGTTCCTCTGGTTCCCCTGGTTCCTCTGGCTCCTCTAGTTTCACTGGCTCCTCTGGCTCCTCTGGTTCCACTGGCTCCTCCCAGTTACCCTGGTTCCACTGGTTCCTCTGGCTCCTCTACTTTCACTGGCTCCACTGGCTTCCCTGGTTCCACTGGTTCCTCTGGCTCCTCTGGTTCCTCTGGTTACCCTGGTTCCTCTGGTTCCTCTGATTACCCTGGTTCCCCTGGTTCCACTGGTTCCTCTGGTTCCACTGGTTCCACTGGTTCCCCTGGTTCCCCTGGTTCCTCTGGTTACCCTGGTTCCTCTGGCTCCTCTACTTTCACTGGCTCCACTGGCTCCACTGGCTCCACTGGTTCCACTGGCTCAGAAGTTCTACTCGGCAGATCTCCAGAGCTGACTCACACATAGATGGAGCCTTGTTATTGCTACCTCAGCAGAAGCTTCCACTATGATCCAGGTGCTGCAGTAGATGGTCTGCTCCCTGAGGGAGGACGTCCTGACTGAGCCACGTGTGCGTCTGTAACAAGGTCTTCATCTCTGAACTTCAGCGCTTGTCCTGGTTCCCTCATGTGTGGAGGACTCAGCAGAGCAAAGCTGGCCGTTAGTCATCCCTGCTGCTCCTCTGGAGCCTCATTAAAAGGACCACATTTGATCCAGTCAGAACCGATCGATCACTTTGTACGAGAAGCGTCGCCGACGCGCGTTTAATGGAAATATAAGTCGTTGACAGAGGGAGGCTGTGGTTGAAGATCACACAGACATGATTTTAGCTGCAGAGTTGGGAAAAGAGGGTTAGACTTATTAACCTTTCTGAAATGGCTCATGAGCTGAGTCTTTATTGATGACCTGGGTGAGAAAGTCACAATGATTTCTCCAGGAAGCTGAGACGAAAGGTTAAACTATTCTCATTAATTGCTCTATGAGGTTGCATATCGACAGTTCTTTAAGCCTCCGCCTGCTCAGAGAGGAGGGAAGATAGGAGCAGCATGAAGGTGGCCGTGCCGCCATTTGATGTAGCTCCCGGTTCGGGACAAACCCGTTCTGATAGTGCCAACGGCTCTGAGGAGCTTATGAATAACTCAGAGGGTCGGTGCTGATGACAGCCATCACAGACCTCAGAGAGAGGGGGGGTGGGGGTGGGGGGGGCTTTGTTTTTCAATGAATAAAATCACCAGGGGAACTCACATGGAGAAATTCATTTGCACATAAATGTGTAAGCGTGAGTGCTGGAGACCACAGAAGCTGAGCCTGTCGGCCCGACTCCAGTCAGCCACCTCCATGCGTGCGCTCACACATGCGCACCTGAACCCTGGAGCTGCTTCTGAGCTCATGTGCTTTCATGTTCCTTTTTTAAGGAGAAGAAGAAGGGGGGGGGGAGTCCATTTGGGTTGGAGCCACTTCAGCTCTTTACATGAGCTGTAACCACTTCAGCAAACAAGGATGCAAATAGCATTCAAATGAGGATCGAGTGATCCTGACGTGCTCCAGTGATCAACCACAGGTTCTCTCCCCCTGCTAAGTCATGAGGAACCAGGGAAGGAAACTAGTTTTGGTTGATGTCACAGGGTTTGTCAGCCTCTGAACACCAACCTGGAATCCCCCCCACACAGAGGCTGGAGGTGTTCCACACAGATGGTCTGAAGCTCTGAAATCCCTCCACTTGGCTGTAGGAACCTGGAGCTGTGAAGAGCTTCAGTAATGGATGAGGACACTCGTTCAGGAAGGATGAACTGGGCTCTTCTACTGAGGTGAGGAGCAGGCTTGATGCTAGCGCTAATGCTAGCTGATGTGGTGGTGGAGCTAAGGTGATCAGCACATTGTTGGGAGAGCTTGGGAAGCATTCCAGCCCAGACTGACCAGTCTTCTATGATGGGGTGTCGTACTTCAGGCTGCTGGAGTCACCTGCAGATGTTGAGCAACACTATCGTGTAGATGAACTCCACCAGTGGGAACCCAAAAGTTCTGATACTGGAGGTGAGTGTGGAACCAGGCCTCCAGGAACTCACAAAGCAGCTCAGCTGTCATTCAGAGTCATGAGGTGCCTCCAAAGCTGCACTCAGATCTTTGGAGACCTTCAGAGTAACACTCGTGTTTTAGGTTGCAAGTTGAAAACCCTGGTTCAGTTCCAGTCTGATTCGGTGTGTCTTCCCTCATTCCTCCTTTTTCTTCATGTCCTCCCAGCTATCTTTTCAGCATGTTCCTTTCCAGGAAGGGGGGGGGGGACACTTCAGCTTGTTGTTCTCGCCGTCTTGTGACAGCAACAATGTGAGATGAGAGGAAGTCGTGTTTCTGTTATTCACACTCTCGTTCACTGGAGCAATATTGCTTCTTCAGATGGAGCCCTTGTGTTTATTCCTGCAAGGACACAGGCCCCCTCCACCCCCTCCTCCTCGTCCTCCTCGTCTTCCTCGTCCTTTTTCTCCTCTTCCTCATCTTCATCCTCTTCCTCCTCTTCCTCCTCTTCCTCCTCTTCCTCATCTTCCTCCTCTTCCTCCTTGTCCTCCTCCTCGTTCTTTTTCTCCTCTTCCTCATATCCCTCCTCATCCCCCTCGTCCTCTTTCTCCTCTTCCTCCTCTTCCTCCTCACCCCCCTCATCCCCCTCCTCCTCTTCCTCCTCCTCTTCCTCCTTGTCCTCCTCTTCGTTCTTTTTCTCCTCTTCCTCCTTGTCCTCCTCTTCGTTCTTTTTCTCCTCTTCCTCCTTGTCCTCCTCCTCGTTCTTTTTCTCCTCTTCCTCCTCTTCCTCTTCCCTCTTCCTTATCTTCTTATCTTATCCTCGTCTACTGTGCTCAGTAAAAACTGTGTTGAGGAGGATCATCCCCCCCCCTCCCCCCAGTCTAAACCAAGCTCTCAAGCTAGATGATAAAATGTGTCATCCTTTAAACAACTAACATGAATCAGTCACATGTTTACCTAGGAGAGCGTTTAAAAGTGTTGTTTAGCACATCTCGACTGTACACAGCGTCTCTATACTCTCACTGTTTCTGAGCGCCCAGCTCTGATGGGCTCAGGCTCAACCGGAGGTCCAGGCTGGAGTTGTGTCAGGGGCCAGTTGTGTGACAGAGGCATCCAATCTGTCCAGAAATGTGGCCGTGAAAAGCCAGCAGATGAAAAGCTCTCAGCTGGTGCTGCGCACATGTTGGCCTCACCTGCTTTCACCTCCCCCGCTTCATGTCCCACCAACAACAACACTAAAAGCTTCCACCTGCAGCTCCACATCAAAGCTACGCTACATAATGGCTCATTTAGCCCCATTTTAGAGCCACGGGAAGCCTCACATGCTTTTAGACTTTACAGAGTGTGTGTGTGTGTGTGTGTGTGTGGTGTGTGTGTGTGTGTGTGTGTGTGTGTGTGTGTGTGCGCTTTTTACACTTGCTACATACTGAGTACCAAAATCCAAATTCTACTAGCAAGGTGAAGACATTTTTGGGATTTTTCACTGGTCAGTTGGATGGTTAGGGTTAGAGTAAAGACCTGGACTACACATCATGTCTGTGAAAGTCCTCACAAAGATAGAAGTACAAGGGTGTGTTTCGGTGTGTGTGTGTGTGTGTGTGTGTGTGTGTGTGTGTGTGTGTGTGTGTGTGTGTGTGTGTGTTATTTGGCAGACATGGTGGGAGGTTTTTGGATCCCTTTATGGGGTTTTCATTGCTGAGAGAAAACAATAATTTGTAGTCAATATTAACCAAAGCTCCCTGAAGAGCTCCCGCTCTGGTCTACTCTGGACCACTCTGGTCTACTTTGGACCACTCTGGCCCACTCTGGACCACTCTGGCCTACTCTGGACCACTCTGGTCTACTTTGGCCGTCTCTGGCCCACTCTGGACCACTCTGGTCTACTCTGGCCCACTCTGGTCTACTCTGGTCTACTCTGGTCTACTTTGGACCACTCTGGACCACTCTGGTCTTCTTTGCCGTCTCTGGCCCACTCTGGTCTACTCTGGTCTACTCTGGCCCACTCTGGTCTACTCTGGTCCACTCTGGACCACTCTGGTCTACTCTGGTCCACTCTGGACCACTCTGGTCTACTTTGGACCACTCTGGTCTACTCTGGCTCACTCTGGTCTACTCTGGCCCACTCTGGCCCACTCTGGTCCACTCTGGTCCACTCTGGCCCACTCTGGTCCACTCTGGACCACTCTGGTCTACTCTGGCCATCTCTGGCCCACTCTGGCCCACTCTGGTCTACTCTGGTCTACTCTGGCCCACTCTGGCCCACTCTGGTCTACTCTGGCCATCTCTGGCCCACATGGGGCAGCTGGCTCATTACTGTGTAATCTTAAATAAGCAGCTCCCTCTCAGCACAAATCCAGATCTGCCTTCATGGAGGTGTTCCGTGGTGCTGCCGTTCACCTGAGGCCTTCTTACACAGACGTGACAGATGGTGAACATTAGCGTCTGCTTCCATCTCATCAACACGAGCTCTTTGGAAGGTCTAGTACTGGATTACTGATCAATCATCCTCTAATCAATTAACCAGCAGCTATGGAGCAGCGGACACACAGACTGTGCTGGGACCTAAAGACGTCTCAACCTCAGTGGTAACGCGTCACCTTCATCTCAGCCTCCTCCTCTTCATTCCTGCCCAGAACCTCCGAAACACATACCTGGGATCAGACCTGCATCATTTAATGGAAATATAAACGTGACTCTTTTGGCCCACATCCACTGTTCTCCATCAGACACACACACACACACACACACACACTCACACATCCACACACACACACACACACACGCTCAGAAATCCAACCAGCAGCTTGTGTATGTTCTCTCACAGCACCAGAGTTCACTCGTTTTCATACATATGCTAAAATTCTTGATCTCTGCCTTTTCAACATCTTTATTTTCCACATCTTTCTGCGCGGTTGGAGGAGAAAAGCAACATTTCTGTG
Organism: Takifugu flavidus; assembly: GCF_003711565.1. Taxonomy (NCBI): domain Eukaryota; kingdom Metazoa; phylum Chordata; class Actinopteri; order Tetraodontiformes; family Tetraodontidae; genus Takifugu; species Takifugu flavidus. Next base: position 12,330,715 of record NC_079529.1, read on the forward strand.
TTTGTTTTTCAAAAGGAATGACCCAGTGATTGAAGCTGAATAAAACAGCGAGCCGTCGGTGTTTCATCTCAGCTCTGCAGCCAATCACAGGCTGGTATCTGCCCAGTGAAGGTCTGTGACCTCCTGACCTTCAGCTGGCAGAACTAAAGCTGGAAGATCAATATGGGAGGTGAGTGGCCTGCAGGCCTGGCAGAAATGCCCAGAGGCCCAAACGCATCAGCAAATCCCGTCGATGGGAAACATCTGAGCTGATGAGGAGCGAGTTCAAACAGCGGAGCGTGATTATGTTCCTGGAGACGCAGCATCGCGTATTCATGAGAGACAACGTGGACACGCAGGCGTCCCCCCCACCTCTGACGGGCTGAGGAGGGAGGAGAGGAGCTCGGTCGTAACCTTCACCTCTGAGGGGTGGGGGCAGGAGGAGGAGGATCAGCGCTACCCACTCTACATGTGAATGGAAAAGGAATTTTTGACCTCTTATTTTCATGCTAGCATAGGCAGAGCGTGTCTCTGCACGTGCACGGGGCACACGTGCACGCTCCTTACAGTTAGTCCAACAGTGAGCTGATTTATCATCATCTGTTCGCGTGACTTCTTTCTTTGTTGCGTTGAATCCGGAAGGGGAGGTGATGGCGAAGCAAGTTTAGTCAGTTTCCTCACAGGGGACGGCGCTCCGAAGGCTGCGGCCGTGAAGGAGCGCGTCCTCCACGTGTCTCACAGGGAATTACGGAGCGAGAGCAGCTTCTGGAATGAGAATGCCAGAGCAGGTTAAGGCTGCCGCCCAGGGCCTGGGCTGCATTCTGCTCAGAGACGCAGCCGTTACACCTGGGAGTTGATCCGGTAGCCCTCCTACAGAGGCTGCTCCTGGGAGCAGGTTTCTCTCAGGTCCAGGATGAAGGTCCGGAAAAAAAGAGCCAAAAAGGCAAATGGGCCGAGTCTTCGGCATTCTGCAGCCAAGGTCTCAGACTGTGAGAAGCTTCTCAAGAAAGGCTCCATTAGATCAGCAGCTTCTGAGGAAACTGTGGTTTGAATGCTGTCTGAGGACCCAAAGATCTGGGTCAGAACCAGCAGCAGCCAGACCAACCCGGTCATGGGTTCGAGCTTCCTGAGAAACAGCTGCAGCCAGGCCGGCTCCTCCATCACAACCTTCTCTACTGGCTCCCTGAAACGTAGCCACAAATGAATCCCTTTATTTGCCAGAGGAACCGGGCCATCCCAGAGGTGACTGCCTCTTGCCTCCTCCATTGTTGAACTCCCACTAAATCATCAGCCATTTTTTCTCATTTTGTACACGCACGCACTCACACGTGCACAGACGTGCACACACACAGCACCAGACATGTTTGTTAGTAGCAGTAGACACTAGATGTTTGTTAAATTGAGTTTTATTGATCAGAAGTGAGTGGACTTAGTTGAATAAACACTATTCTACATTATAGAGCTGCTCCTCCATGAACGGCCTCCATCCACCCCGTTTCCTCCTGCAGTCCGACGCTCCTCACATTCCACCTGTGCATGATCCAGACCAGCGAGAGCACAAAGGTCCAGGAGAGGCTACAAAGAACCGGTGACAATTAATCTGACGCAGGGTTGAAGAGGTGGAGACGTGTTGCTGTTGGAGGCTGAAGAAAAACCATCACAGAGCCACAATTTCAGGCCCATTGCTTCCAATCGCTTGGCAAAAAGGCTGTAAGCTGTATGAGTGACACAGAGGATGTCGACTGTGTGTGCGCTGTAAAGTGTGAGAGGCAGATGATTGAGAATGATGAGAGGCAGGACATGGTGTTTTGCTGAATGGAACAGGGTGTTCCAGTGTGAGAGTGCAGGGCTGAGCAGATGTAATCAGCTCGTGTGGATGCAGAGGTAATAACTCCACAGGGGCAAAAGCTGAAGAAGTGCATCTATCTCTGTCACCAAGCTGCAGAGCAATCAGGAAAAGCCTCCGCCAACTGATAAAGAAGCAGCAGTTTAGAGTTCATGCCCAGGATGTGGATCGCCCGCACGGGACAAAGGAAAGGTCCCTGTTTTATGAGAAGGATGAGACCAGACCCAGCAGAAAGATAAATAAATAAATGAAACTGTGTGAAGAGGAGCGTGAGCATCAGGAGGACCCAGTCCTGGACCCAGTCCTGGACTCCAGGATCGGGTCAGCAGCACTGACCTGGATGGTCGCAGGACGCTGTTGCTATGGTACCATTCCATGTTTAGAGCTGTGCACTGTTTCCTGGATGTGGACGGAGAGGGTGGGGGTTGCCATGGGTACCAGGTACTGTGGTGACGAACTAGCTTGGGTAAATATGTAATTCTCCATTTAATCTAAACTGCTGTGGTTCTTCTATGTCAGGGTCACGGTTGGAGACGCTGAATTATGCGCCTGCGGCAGGACCCGTCAGGACCGTCGTCTGTCCACCGTCCCACAGCGACGTCCCTCTTCTTCACCTGCAGCATAAACCTGGCGTCACCCATCATAGTGTTGGAGGAGAGGCTGGTGTGGCTGAACTCTGCCCAAAGGGTCTCCTCAACCACTGAGCCACCAGAATTCATATTCTGGCTGTGGGGTTCTGGGAGGGGGGGGTCACCTTAACCTGCTTTCATGGTGGACGAAGCTGCCAGAGAGAACTGAGCTTCACGGTTGGAGGGATGAGCTGCAGGTGCCCCAGGACCTGCTCCATCCTGGGGCCTCCTCAGCAGGCTCAGCTCAGGATAGCTGAGATGATGAGGCGCGTTTAGGAAGAGCAGGGCTCTTCTGCCAACTCTAGACTAGGACACCGGCCTCCATGCTGCAGAAGGTTGAGGATGGTTCCTTTGAACCTCTCCTCATGTCTCTGTCCTCTCTAGACTTGAGCTGGGTCTCTACAGGTGTGCCTGACCTCTGACCCCCTCACCTTTAGTCTAGCGTGCTCCGTATAACGACAGCAGCTGCCGGTCTGAAGTATGTTCTTCTCCCCATACCGGTCTGGTCCTGCTCCAGGTTTCTTCCTCTTGAAGGTGCTATTGCTCTCTACTATAAAGCTGTCAGATCCGTCAAACAATAACGATGAAGTGTTTTGCTGAAAATGACATAAAATGAAGACGTTTGACATTAATCATCCCTAAAATGACGTCCTGCGTCCTCATAACCAACCAGGGAGTCGTTTTTTACTAATTGGATGAGACTCAAAGCTGATCCGCTCATTTGTTGTCCCGGCTAACGTGACTTGGGGTTAGGGTTGATGATCAAGGAAGCAGTTACCGTGGTAACCGAGACCGGGTTCATTTGGCCCACTCAGCAGAATTAAGAAATCTCCACCGCCTGGGTGGAACCAGGAGAAGTTTGGTACCAACAGTCTCAGCCCAGGTACACAGCACAAACGCACCTCTGCTGAAGACTCCAGCTCATCCTTGGGCACCGACGCTCCCCGCTGCCGTACAGAGGTGGTTGGTTTGAAACCCTGAAAGGTCGTCACACTGGCAGCAGGTAGACGGGACACGAACATTTGGGATTCACAATTATCAGAGTGGTGCTGGTGAAAACACACACACACACACACACACACACACACACACACACACACACACACACACACACACAGCAGCTGAACCAGCATTTGCCGTTAGATCTAAATTCGTACTGAATAATTAATGAGCAGGTTATACTAACACACACACACGTCACCTCCTGCAAACAGGGAAATCTGCTCCGTAGCTGCAAACCTGGATTGTTTTTCCATTCAGGCGCACGCGCACGTACACGTGCAGCCGATTCAGAGCCGAGCCGCAGGACTGCTGCAGTCCAGCTGTGTGATGCATTCAGGCTCCAGCTGGAAAGAGTGGGTCTGAAACTCTCATGTACGCTTTAATAACTGAACCTGATTAATAAATACTGATCAGTTACATGAAGAGGAGTGATGTCATCAGAGAAAAGCAACAGCAGCCAGAAGTTTGTCCGTAGATTGGAAAATTGTGACGGTTCCTTGGAATTCTTCTGATTCCTGTTGTGTTTAGGGACACAGCTAAAATGCCAACTTCAGAACTTAACGTAAGCATGAAAATACTGTATATAAATGACCAGCTTTGGTGAAAGTATGTGGCACAGGGAGTAGCGCACTGCTCCTGAAGATCTTTGATTATCGTTTATAAAAACAACAGAAAATAAAAGACATTTCCCTTTTAAGTTCCAGCAGAAGCAGCATCAGATAGAAAAACAGTCCATCGGTGGAGTTGCGGCGCCGCCACCTTTAGGCCATGGTGTAGCCATAGCTCCCACAGTGCAGCGCTACCAGCAGCCGGTCCTTCAGGACCTCCAAACTTGGGTATTCTGGGAGTTTCAGCATGTTGATGCTGTGGAGAGGAGGAGGAGGAGGAGGAGGAGGAGGAGGAGAAAGATATGGTCAGACCAGCCCATGGTGGCGGCGTCCTGAAAGAGCTGCTGCACTACAAAAGAGAAATACTGCCCCCTAGTGGTGCATTGAATCAGCCAAATGGGGCCCGCAGGAGCCCCCCCCTTACTAAACCAAGCAAATCTGGGCAGGATAAACAGACTGGATCCAGAAGGAAGCCTGGAGGTTATTTTAGCAAGTGGGAGGCAAAAAGCAACATTAGAAAAAGAAAAGTGGGATGTTGCTCTTCTTCTCAACTGGGGGATCTTTAAATAAACGTAGCATCAATATTGATTGGCGGGTTCAATCCCGAGACAACTGGGAATGTTCTGGCAGGAACGGGAAGGCTCGGGTCTGTGGACCTAAAAGCAGCGCGTGAAGGTTTTACCAGGTGCTGGAGGTAGGCAGGAGGTTGGCGATGTATGGCACAGCAGCAACCGTGAACTTCTGTAACCCGCTGCCACCCATCAGGTAGGCAAAGCCACCGTGAGGAACCCTGGAACTACAAGAGAAAGGACGTGGGCGAGGAGGTTCCTTCACACTCGGCTCTTGCAGCCGCGTCCCACACACCTGCCCGTGACAAACTGGAGCAGAAGAACACATTCCTCCTGGGTCAGGCTCTTCACCACCTCCCAGAACCACTGCAGGAAGACAGAAGGATCAGCTGAGGCCCAAATGACATGACCTCCCAAAGGCTGAGGGCCCACCTGGACCACTGGCTCCTGAGGGCCGAACCCACTGGTGTACTCAGTGTTCCTGCACCAGTCCTCTACATCGATCTCTGGCATCCCTGACAGGAGGAGCTCCTGCACACACACACACACACACACACACCACACACACACACACACACACACAAAGCCAACTTACTACTTTAAAGTTCTCAATGTTTTAGCGTTTTATCACAATGTTTTGCATTTAAATCTCATTTGTAAATATAAGAAAGCAAGTCAGGAAATTGGATAATCTGCACGTCCAGACGCTTCTCATCGTCTGAACTCTTCTCAACATAGAAGCTTTGATGGGTAAAACCGCAAATCATTTCCAAACGAGACGATTTTACTGGGGGAAAAAACGACGGTTGCTGTGAAAACTCTTTTGCTGTGAGCGTCTATCTGATGTCTCCGACACATTTTTTAATGGGGTCAGCAAAAAAGGAAAAACCATTTCTGGATCGTCTGTCGGGCTGTGTTTGCTGACGTGTGAACAGCAGCTTTTAGCTAGCGAGCATTGTGATGGAGGCGTGTCCAACAAATCCAGCGAGGGATAATCGTCGTCCTGCTATCGATCCCTGTTAGACTGAGGACACAAAACAGAAATAAAACAGCCCTCTAATGGAGACAGAGAGGGGGGAGTGGCTTCAAGGTGACCCCCGCCACACTGTCCCTCCTTCACCCAACATGGCTAATCAATCTCTGCATCAAAGCAGACGAGGTGGGGGAGAGCAGCCACTCTCAAAGACGTGGAAGCAGGAGAGGACGGGGACAAATGGAGGGCAGAGGACACACACTCACCAATTCATATTCGTCAAAAAGCTGGATGAGGGAGGCGGGAATGAACGTGTGAAATCCCTGCAGGAACGCATTGATCTGAGGCTGGATGGCTCGCGTCATCCTCAGCTCCGTCACCAGCTGGACGTATTCAGCCTGAGACACACACACACACACACACACACAGACACACAAGTAAACACCGACTGGAAGTTTTGCTACCCCGACAATTAAATCTGTCCTCACAACACCGCTTCAACCCACAACCCTCCCGAAACACACGCAGTTTCCAACCATCTTTGTTTAGTGATGCAGTGACACCTACGGGAAGACCGTGGTACTACATCTATAATTAAATTACTGTGGTTTTCAGAAGATAATTTAGCAGTGGCAACCATCCAAACATCCATCCATCGTGCTGCCATCAGGGGGCGGTACATGTGTCTAAGTGTGTGATGGGGCACCTTGTTGTCCTGGGTAACCAGGATGCTGGTGCCTCCAGGTTTGAGGGGAACTTCCTCCATAGCCCCAAACACATCTGTCTCCACAGAGAAGGTGAGCTCCAGACCCAGATCACTGATGTCATTGTCCAAGATCCACTGCAGGTTCTTGGCATATTCTGGGTCAATGGACGACACATCCTGATAGTTGACAGGGATCCCTGGGAAAGCCAAGCAGACACCACAAGAGCTCAACATAAGAGCTTATTTCCTTGGATAACCACGCCAGACCTGCTCTATCTTGGTTCCTGCAGCTACAACTGCAACACCAGTCAGACGCAGATATCCCTTAAAGTAAATCACCACCTGAAATTGTCTGCTAAAGTGATCAAGGTGTCTCCAAGCAGCAGGATCCAGTTCAGCAGAGCCACAGTTATCTGCAGCTCACACATCCCCAGCTCTCCGCCCTCTTACCCAGGATGTGCTTGTAGAAGGAGCGGGTGAAGTAGATGTTGACCAGCTGTCGGTGGTAGAGCGCCAGACCCAGGATCTGACCCGCGAACCTGAAGTAATTCAGGTGATCTGGGTTCACCGAGGAGTTACTGTTGGGCTGGAAGGTGGTCCCTGCAGGTGGCACCCAAACACAGGTTCAGTTGACACCAGAGTTTAGGTTGTCACTTAACAGTTAAGGTGGCAAAAAGAGAAAAGAGCGAGGAACCATCAGCTGACTGGGTGAAGAGAGCATAGTCTGGATTGATGATCTCGTTGGAGAGGATATCGAACCATTCCCGCACGACGCCCTGGCCCTACAGAGACATCAGACGCCGGTGACGACCAGCACACAGACGAGCACGTAACGCGCCGCCACGAGGCACTCACCATTCCCTCCTCGCCATGGAAGCGGACAGCGATGCCCTGTTTGAGCTTCTCATTGGTGGATTTGGAGACCATGTCACAGCTGCTCCTGAATATGGACTCTGTTAACAAGAGGAAGGGCTGCTTATGCACAGCTTTGGTGTCATCCCAGGGACCCAGGGACCACTGCCCTGGCGGTACCCATGCTCACCGTGTCGGAGGAGCACACGTGAGCCTCATTTCACTCGTTTGGTAAGTTCAAACTGCAGATTTAAAAGTTCAGCTAAAGCGCCCGAGTTAGACAGTTGGACAATCAAGATGGGCTTTTAAGTGCAGCCTCTCAGCTCTAATTTGAGAGTATTAACATTCAAATTGGAGGTAGACGTTGGGAATTACCGCTGGTCCCTTATTGAGAGATCCCTCATTAAACTGTCATCAATGACTCCAGGAGGCAGGGTGACGGCCTGGACGTGCACGGCTGCCACTGCCGTTTGACCCTTGCACGTCCCTTCGCTCAAGACCAAACATCAGGCAACAGGTGAAGGTCTGGGACAGTATCAACCCTGGAGACGTGCCAGGCTCCAGGCTCCAGGCAGTCCTTGAAAAAATGTTCCCTGGTGTTAATTTGTCCAATGGTAGCAATTGCCAAAGTTTGGATGGGATAGTTTTATTCAGCCCCTTCCATTAAAGCTGCACTTAAGAGACATCCAAGTTGTTTCTTTTCAGCTTTCAGCCAGACGGCCTCGCTGTCCCCACCCCACGTCGTCCCTCCTCCCCTGCTGCCGTAAACAAACAGCATTACTCAAGTTGTGTTGCTGATATTAGCATTTAAATGAGTGAAAATCATCAAACTGAACTTGCAGCCTAGCTGCGTCGTCTCCCATGAACCCTGAAGCGTTAATGTGAGCCTCCTGGGGGGCTCCGGGAGCCTCCCATGAACCCTGAAGCGTTAATGTGAGCCTCCTGGGGGGCTCCGGGAGCCTCCCATGAACCCTGAAGCGTTAATGTGAGCCTCCTGGGGGGCTCCAGGAGCAGGGCGTCACGTGCACAGGTGAGCGCAGCTTGTACCTCTGTGGATGAGCAGGATGTCGTTCTCATTGACCGGACGGTGAACCATGTCAGAGTCCGGCTGGCTGGCCAGCAGATGCTCGTAGAACCATTCACAGCGATCCTTGAAGGGCTGAGGGGGAAAAACAGGCCTTCAGCCCACATTTCAGCTAATTAGCACTTTTCTGAACTTTCCTCTCTCCGTCTGCAAACATCCCGCGCCAGAACTCTGAACGTCTGTGCTGCAGCCATGAAGCAGCGGCTCATTTGCATAAATCCCTGTTTGCCTTTGTTCCTTAAGCTGCGGAGGTTGATGGAAGCAAGAGTTTGCTAGATAAAGAGGCTCCATCCCCTGAGACGGCGGTCCACACTGAGAGAAGACATCGGGAAATAGAACTCTGAGGGTGGAGTGTGCAATTAAAACAACGGCAGAGCGGCAGAACGCCTGTGTAGCGGCACTAGGAGAACTTGAAAGTGAAAGAAAAGTTCCTGCCACGTCGGTTCTGACGTTAAAACCATCCGCAAAAGTTATTTCTCTTAACCTTCATGTGGCTGAAGGCAGATGGGAGCATTTGCTGAAGGGTACCTGGGCAGTATCATAGCCCCTCCCCCTGCTACCAGGCCACCTCCCACCTCGCCGGGGTTTGAACCGAGGACCCTCCTCAGCTCAGCCCCCTACAGGCTGGGCAGGGATTGAAAGCAAAAGGAGAAGACCAAGGAGACAGTGAGCATCCAGGAACGTGGACGGTCTCCAGGACGTCCTAAGAGCTCTCCACCTGGATCACAGATCACATTCGGTGTTCTCCTCACTTGTCCTTACCTGGCCTTTAATGATATGCATGAAGCGGGACATCAACTCTGGACACTCCAGGAGGAAGTGAAAGTGGTTGAAGATGATCTTTGGGTTCCTGGAAAAAGAGGTTCCAGCAGAGAACTGAGAAGAGCAGGTGAGAAGAACGACACGACCAGGAGGAAAAAGTCACCGACCTACCTGGTTACGAAACACTTGAGCACCTCGTCGTGCCTGCAGACGAACTCGATGAACCAGGGAGACGTCATCCTGATGGAAGATGGGCAGCACGGTGAAGAGAGAGAAGACAGCAGGTGAACTAGCAACTCTGTGACTGCTGATACACAACAAACTTAATTACAAAAGTACACTTTCAAAGGGAGCCGAAGCTTTTATTGTTGTCTTCCTCAGCTCCTCCCAGCCTGGAGGAGAGCTGTGAACCCCGCTCCACCATCTCCAGTGGCCTCCCGTTTAAGCAATCGCCCGTTTTCCTGCGCTAAGCGTGCTCCGATCGTGACCCGTTCAGGAAAAAACACAGTGGAAATTAACTGTTTACTAAAAACCTCTCCCTTCTGACCTGCTGGCTCTGCAGAGGTCTACACAGGTGCATTCAGGAGTTTGGGCACCTCTGGTGAATCATAACGTTCACATCCACAGTTCAGCAGGTGGAAGTTTGGCCCCTGCACTTACGGCTCAGCAGCGCCTCCCTGTGGCCGCACCTTGTAAAAGGCTTCGGTTCTGTTGCTGCTCGTCTGAGGCTGTGAGGACCACAGTAGGACCTTCAGCTGGGGCCCCTTCAGATGCTCCATTGTTGAAGTGGAGCATCTGAAGGGGTTTAAGCTCACCTGACAACACTTGTAGCCATCTTCAGGCTTCTCCTACTTTATGAGCATCAACTAGTTTCATGTTCAGCTGCTCAGGAAGCCAGAGCTGCTGGTTGAGGAGTCTGGGTATTGATAAAGCTTTGAGGTTAGCATCAGCTGATGGTCCTCACAAGCTGCTGAAGGTCAGATATCTGAATCCCAGTTATCTGAGAGCTCCTTAAAATACCGAGAAGTGTTTTGGAGATCATCTTGCACCTGCTTCAGTGTTGCCAGGGATGCCCAAACCTCTCTCTGATCCTGTGGTCCTGCCTTCTGCTGCTCTAATCTACCAGTACCACGGTTAGAATCACCACTGGTGGAGCACAAGCACAGACCCTTGTGGCATCTGACAGGAGCAGCACATGTAGAAGGCCTGGATCACAGCGCTGAGACGATTGGCTGTCATTGAGATCACGTCTTCCACATCGGCGTACGCCTCCGTCTCCATGACGATCTGGGGGTCCAGTAAAAGGGGGAGTTTCCCTGCCGAGCCGGACTGGTCCACTTCTCTCTGTTTGAGGAGCAGAGAGGCTATCTCACTGCTGGAGGAGCAGGGCGGGGAGGTAGAAGACGGGCTCTGCTTGTTCCTGTCCAGCTCTGTGGAGATGAGCACCAGCCACTCATCTAGGGAGTGCCACAGCAGCTCCAGGGGCTGCGTGGTGCACACACAGGAAGGACTTTAGCACAGCTGGCAAAGCCTGACCAAAGAACGCACAACGGGCGCCTGCCGCTAACCTTAAAGACCTGGTTGCGAGCCGTCTTGTTGCCGTTGTAGCCCATGTCGTTGCCGCTGTTGGGGGGAGAGGGCCCGAGGTGGAAGACGTGGCAGAAGATACGAACAATTCTCAGCAGACTCTTCATCTGGGCCTCGTAACTGCTGGACAGGCTGCGAAGAGAGGAGGAGGAGGAACCTAAGCATGGGGACTGCGTCTGTAACACACCAAAGCTGTTGCGTAGCACAGCAAAACACACACGGCCGCCACAAAGAGCTCGTAATCCAAACACACACATTTAAAACGACCGTTTTAGGGAAAAATTAGCAACAGTTTCTGAAATAAGAAGATAAGAAAAACCTCACTGCTGACGGTTGCTCAGAGGTGGAGACCCAATGTTTCACACACACACACACACACACTCAGACAGCGGACAGACGGATGGACGGACGGACGGACTGAGGTACCTGAGAAGCTTGTGTCCATTGGTCGTTGCCACCTCAGCCAGGCCCATCAGGATCCTCTGATAATGGCTGTGGCTCTGCTGGGAAACGTGCTCCAGAACCTGCCTGAGCTACACAAACAGGCACCAGCTCAGCACCACAGCCTGGACCTGGAGCTCTGGACGTGCTGCGTCTCTACCATGTTCTCCTTGATGTCGTCGTTCTGCGTCATCTGGATGAGTGTCAGGAACAGCCTGCCGTGATGCTGGATGAGGATCTCGCAGGTCTCTCCGTACCCGCCCTGAACCACACGATGGTGAGGGTGAGAAATGTCAAGGCGACACGGGGAGGCTTCACCTGCACCGAATGCTCACCTGGACGCACAAATCCAGAGGAGTGATTCCATTCTTGTCAGCCACATATTTGGCCCCACGGGACAAAAGGATCTGCGCGGTGTCTCGCTGTCCATGGCTGAAAAACACCCAGAAACAGTCAGACGATCTGCCCCCCCCCCGGCGCTGTGATCACCTGAGACGTCACCTGCAGGCGAAGTAAAGAGGCGTGGCTCCTGAGACGTTGGGGCGGTTGATGTCGGCTCCACTGTCCAGGAGACACAACACCGTCTGGGGAGACATAAAACGCTCCTGTACAATCCTGGCAAAAGCACCTCGGCCAAACGCAAAGCGGTCACCGTGGCAACAGCATTAGCAACCGCGGAGCTGCTCTGAGCCATAAACACAGGCAGGAATCTGCGTCCGAATATGCTCACGGTTTTGTGACCGTTCTGGCAGGCGACGTGCAGCGCCGTCTGTCCCATGGCGTCCTCCACGTCCACATTGGACACGTGCTGGACCAGATCATGGAGGAGCTCCGTCCGCCCGTTCACAGCCAGCCAGTGAATCTGTGGCGGAGGGTCAGGCGCTGGTCACAGGCGAGCAGCACAGACGTGTAACTACAACAGGTGTTGAGCCTACCGCAGTCAGTCCCTCGTTGTTACAGATGTTGACATCAGCGTTGTACTCCAGGAGTCTGCCCATGCACTTTTTCTGTCTAGGAGAATAAACGACTATTTAGAGCAGAGAGGTAAAAGTCAGCATTCACTCAGGTGCTAATGTGGAAACACAAAAACATCAGACGTCTGTAGACCACCAACGATTGCAGCGGTTAGCGGTTGCTAACTGTCACGGTAGTGTTCCATGTTGTGTTGCACCTGAGTGATCTAGCAGAAGGAACCCAGAGAGAGTTTGTACCCATTTCGGGCAGCGAGGTGCAGGGGAGTGCAGCCAGAAATGTCCTGGTAGTTCGGGTTGGCTCCTCTCTTCAGCAGCAGCACCAGACACTCCACCGAGCCGCAGCTGCGCACACACAATACAACAGCTTTAAGCTTGCTCTTGAACTTGCAGCCATTACATGATGAGGACTGAGACAGGTCCCGGGCCTTGCTTTGGACAGCCTCGGTACCACAGAACCATCACTCTGCCACATCCTAGAAGCTCTTACTTGGCAGCGATGTGCAGCAGGCTTCTCTTCACCCGTCCGAAGGCATAGTTCACATCAAACTTGGAGTTGAGCAACAGCTCCGACACCGACCTCAAAGAATGAAGCAGATGGACCCAAGAAAGAGAAGATGGTAGAAACCTTCACTAACCACAGCAGAAGAGTAGTGTCAGAACAGGTGTTACATAAAAAATCTTACTAAATATGCAACTTCTTTATGTCATAAACTGGTTTAGACCAATTCTCCTGTTACTAATCAGAAGTATTTTAGCGATATATTAGAAACATGCAGGCATCATTACAAGTACCAGCAAAAGACCCACAGAATTGGAACAATGTGGTTCTTCTTCTGGGGTCCTCACAGGAACATCTGGCTGGCCCGTAAGCAGGAGCAAATCTACAGGTGTCAGATGAGCCCTGATTCGAGCAGGTGCCACCTGAGTGTGACTTACCTGTGCTGGTCAGCCATCACCATGGGCATCAGGGTGTACACGGCTGTCTCATTGTCTGTGGACGAAAACAAAGAGAAATCAGATGAACAGACTCGCAACAAAAGTCTTAAAAGAAACTAGATGTGCTCCATAAACTGAGAAAAGCTATTGACTGTTCCGAAAAGGCTATAAAAGTATTCATTTTAATGCACTCTTACAAATGAACAATTCGAGGAGCAGTGTTTCATATTTTGACATGTCCTTTTTAAATGTTGAACTTAAAGGTTGAGACACCTTTTCTGAAAGTGTTGATAACAATCAAATTGCATCTAACAGACTGAAGTCGGAGAATCTGTGATGAAATTAATCAAACCATCCGTTAGAAACCACCCAAAAATCATTCAAGTCGCCTTGTTTTAATCCCTAAATGTTCTTCTAACGTGTTAGTGGAATAAAAGCTCCGGGAAATCAAAGTGGAGCGGGTTAAAGGTGTCTTTCTGGCTGAAAGACACAGGAACTGTTTGCCCCGCGGCGGCGGCGTCACCTTCCGGGAGTTCTATGGTCCTGGCCCGGCGGAGGGAGCGGGTCAGGCGGCTGAGCTGCACGTTGAGCTGCTCCATCGCTCGTTCCATCATAGGTACGCGATCAAACGCTGGAATGTAGCCGCGTCAGTCAGCTTTAGTCACGCCTGGGCGGTCCTGGTTGTTCCTGGTCCATGGGCGCTGACAAAAGGACCCTCTTCCTGACACACACGGATTTATGGACTCATATTTTCCTCCTGCACTCTCAGCCCTGGCTCACCCAACTACTTCCTGTTGTGATGGCGCTGTGCATTCTGGGGGTTGTAGTCAACATGCCACACCTTTTGAATTTTCTTAAGGAGACATTGAAGTGCATGATCATTGTGTTAATACACTTAAGCAAATTATTTTTAATAATAAATAATTGTTCGCAGTGCTCAGTATAAACTGTGCAACTCCAATAATACATGTATGACTGTTCCAAACTCCCACTATTTTGAAAAAGGATTGAGTTGATTTCCCCCAACAAATAGATTGAATCCCCAGTTAGTCAGCCACCTCTGCACTTGAATTGATGACGGCATTTTCTTCATGGTATAACTGGGATTTACACACAAAGTTTCATCAAGGGCAAATAGAGACTTTCCTTTATTTAAGATTAAGATTAAGATGTACTTTATTCATCCCCGTGGGAAAATTGAATTATAGTAGCAACCTATGCAAAGTATAGAAACAGAATAAATAAATACAGATAAGATTAGAACGTTATAAGCATATATACAGCATATATTATAAGCATATATATATAATATATACATAATATAATATATACATGTTATAAGCATTATAATTAAGCATAAATAATAATAATTATTATTATTATTATTATATTATTATTATTATTATTATTATTATTATTATTATAAATAAGCATTTCAAACTATAGTTGAGAAAATGTCTGATATATTTAACTGTGTTGGCCTACTACTATTATTAAGGCTCTTCTGATCCTATCCTAACTTGTATTGTCCTGGCAAACAAAAAGATGAAAACTTAATTAAATAACTTCCCCGTATGCCTATTGAATCCAAGTCCATTGATAAAACCTCCTTTCGACATCAAAGAAGGCAGCAATGCCTGTTAACAAAGCCCACCTTGATTGGGGGAAACTATCTTTTTAGCACTGCCATTACAAGTTCCATCTCCCTAAAGTTAAACAATAAGGTCAGCAGGAGTTAAAGGTCAGCTACATCCCCTAAAGTGTATTTTTTCACAGTGAGCAGATGATATTATCATCGTAATTTACCTTCTAATCCTTCTTGCTTCTTTTGAGGGACCATCTGATCTGCTGATTTTTACAAAGCATTTACTGATGCCGTAATTCAGCCTTTTCCCTGTTTCCTTTAGTTAGCACTGAGAGCTCACATGTTCCCCTGATCCAACTCATTCTCCAAACCCTTCCCCATCTATCTGTCAGTTTTGTTTCTCTTCCTTTGCTCTCATAGAATAATCTCTGAAATTCTCTTATTATTATTTCCATGATTGCTGCTTCTGCCATTTTATATTCCATTAGTGCCTTATTGAAGTGATTCCCTTTTAAATGATAAATGTTTTATTTCTGGTTCTTACAACAGTCACAGCTGCCATTTCATGAAGGTACTACCTTATTCTCTTTAAATCCTGTGATTTTATTTCACACTACTTCATCTTGATATCTATATACATCCATTCGTCTTTACCTTGTAAAATTTCCATTAACCCATTTCAATTTCCAGCTGGGGAGCTTTTTATTTCATGGCAGCTCTAATCCAATTTTTGTGATAGTAGGATAGTCTTCACTACATACAGTTGATTTATTCGGGACTGTCAAGCTACTCATACCTGCAATTTCCCAGGAAATGTGGGCCATTATATCCTCTATAAGCCACAGCTGGAGGTTTCACAATCTATGTGAGAGGAAGCACTACTGCTGCCCAAAGGTACTTTACCTCCTCCACTAGGAGCTGGAGATGTTCCCTGACATGAAGGGAGAAGGCCCCTTGTTCCAGTTGAGAACATGACCTCAGATTTCACACTCCACTGCAAACCACCTCCAAAAACTAAGCTTAGACTATCAATCCATTTTTCCTCTCCAGTGTCTGACCCGTTACCGCCCCCTAAGGCCTGGCAGGTACACTGCAGGTTGTCCTGGTTGTCTTCAGACCAGCGCTTCTCCCTCCACTATTTCACTTCAGAACTAGATAGGCTAGTGGCTGTAGCCTTTTATCGGGGGGACAAGAGCTCTGAGAATAGGACGGAGGGGCTGATACACATGATCGTGCATGAACGTGCGGCCGGTCCAGCTTGTGGATAAAGAGCTGGAGGTAACACACACAGAGGAAGCGACATATTGTACTCCAGATGGAATTACCAGACCTGTCTGTCGCTCAGAACCCTCACATGCTTGTGAGAAGATTCTGTCGGGAATGAGACTGAGCTCCCAATATTCAGGTAATGGTAATGTTGTGTGGCTCAAAATAGCTGCCAGTCAAAAGGGGTTTAGCCTTTCCACTGAACCTCCCCCATCATGAAGAATCCCAGAGTCCAGGCCGGCCAAGCCTTTGTCTTTCTGGGACAGAGGGTGCTGGAGCCTGTCCCAGCTGCATGTACTGTAGGTGAAGCCAAGGTAGGAGGAACTCGCAGCTCTTCGCTTATAGAGATGTAGATTTTTTCTGTACACTTGGAAAAAACCAAACTCTGACGGAAGTGCTGCCCTAAAATATGGGTTTGCCTTGATGGGACTAAAACCCTCTTCCCAGTAAATGTATATTAGTTTTTAATGGCCTCAGCGAAATGTAAAGTTCCAGGAATGAGCCTTCATGTGGGGGCAGAGCAAGGCTGGAGTGGCTGGAAGAACAGCCAAACTCTGGGCTGTCTATTAAATGCTGAAATAACAACAGAAGATAATCTCCTTTTTTCCAATAAACTTATTTCAAACCAATGTTTAACAATTAGAAATAAACAGAACATGCAATCTGCTGATAAGGATGAGTTTAATGCTTCAGAGAAGTCCAGGTGGCTGTTTTATTATATATACATAATAAGGTTTAGAAATAAAATCCTCTTAAAATGAAAAACCTCCCCTTTTTATAGCTTCATCTTAATCCCACATCGGAATTCATATTTTCACAATCCCTCTTGAAAACTTTTACATACAGTCATAAAATAGAGTCCTCCTCCTGCAGGATTGATAGAACTAGTCACATTCATAACTTTTCTTTTTTTGTGTGTGGGCGGGGCCTCAAACATACTCATTTAACGCACAGGTCACAGTGTGCCCCACATGCCTACCTGCTGCCATGGAGGTTTCCATTCCCTCCCAGTCACACCTGCTCAATAACCAGTCACCTTTCCTGCTGCTCCCACCTGCTCCTCATCTGCAGCCATCACAGTACTTCCCTTCGGTCCTTGGCCACCCTCGGGTCGTCAGCTGTCTACTATATCTATCGGCTGCCTGCCCTTTACCCTGCTGAGAACTGGTTCAATATAAATTCACTACCAAGTGGACCTCTGCTGTTGTGGTGTTGCGGTTGGGTCCAAGTACAACCTGTTATACAACAGCCCGTATGAACTTTACCAGTCCTGCTTAGGTTAAACTGTCCCAACTATCCCCACTAGCAAGTCAGCACTTGTCTCATCTCTACTGCCACTACACATCCTTGGCTCTGGAACAGTCTTTCTTTTGACCTCCGTAACACCGAATCGCTCCTCTTTAATTCTAAACACTAAACACACCTGTCCTGTCTCTTAAATAAAATGTGCTAAAATGGTGATGATGATGATGATGATGATGTGATGATGATGATGGTGGTGGTGATTAATAGTAGTTGAGGATGAAAGGAGACATGACTGTTGATGTGTCTCAGCTCATCTCCAGATGTAGCTACCTGCTATTATTGATCATTAGTGTCAGCACTGATTAAAGCACCACTGTCTGCTTAGACAAAAGCAGATCAAAGCTCGATCTCTACCCAGCCCCCCCATCAGCAGGAGGGTCCCCCTGCACGAGCCCGGTCCTGCTCAAGGTTTCTTCCTGTTAAAGGGGAGTTTTTCCGTGCCACTGTTGCTTGTTTGGGGGTCAGGCCCTGGGATTCTGGAAAGCGCCTAGAAACAATTTTGATTGTAAGAGATGCTATATAAATAAAGATTGATTGCTTGATTGATTAAAGCAAGATTAAAGCAAGTGGCTTGGCTTAAAGCTGGTTCAGTAATATTTAACGACTGTAGCTGTTAGTTTTGAACTATAACTCAATGGAAATGCAGGTAGTGGGAGACGGCATGCACCGTGGTAGATGTAGTAAGTTAATATTTCTTTTTTTGTACGTTTGTGTGCGCGTGCGCATGTGTGTGTCTCTTTTCAATACTTTGAGTGTGATTTTGAAATTGCAATGCACTGTCTGGTCTAACAGGTCTACACTTGGGGCTACTAGATAATTCCAGAGGTGATGACCCACAAGTTGAGGACTTTCTTATTGTTGCTGATTTTGAGTTGTTCCCACGGCGACGACGTGGTGCCTTGACTGTAGGTCTGAACATTCTTAATGAACGGAGCAGCAATGACAATAATCAATCAGTAGTAATTGACCTTCATGAGGAGGACCTTTTAAATATTTCTTTCAATCCTCATGGATCGACCAACTATTTTACTTCTGGATTTGACCAGGACGGAGAGGAATATCATAATGCTTTTATGTTTTCGGGGGGAAATTGTGCAGAGGACAGTAGTGAAATCAGTGATGCCACCACTGAAAACAGCCCAGTCAGTCATTTTAGTGCTACGGCTGAGGACTCAGATCCTGAATGTCGGCCGACACCTTTAACAAAAAGGTTAAAGAAAAGAAAGCTCAGTGACTGTCAACATCAAGCCAGTTATGAGGACTGTGGACACGATCCGACCTCCGTTCCCGTGAAAAGGAGGAGAGTGAGAACTAAGGTTTTATCTCAAACTCCACAACATTGTACAGATCCTTTGAGGGACATTTTACCTGGTTTTTCCAAGAAAAGGTCAGAAAAGAGAAAAAAAAGTCCATCTCGACATAAACATGGTTCTAAGAACCATCGCACTGATCATCTAAAGAAAAGACCAAAGGGGGGGAAAAAAGGAAAATCCAAAAAGAGGAAAAGGTCTGATAACACTCCCAGGTGTATGAAGAGACGACATCCTGATAGTGGTTCAGATAAACGTGTGGTCAAAGGGAATAGTGAGAGGCTGGGCCAACAGGAAGACCCTACACCTGGGAGAAAAAGAAAAAAGAAAAGAAAACATTTGAAGCATGCAGCCAAACATGAAGGTCGGGATGTGGAGGAACCTTTGACAGGTACTTCGGGGAAAAGAAAAAGAAAGGATGACACAAAGTCAAATGAATGCCAATGTTCTGGCACTGAAGATCATCTCCCCGAACCACCAAAGAAAAAGAAAGGTGAATGGATCATTAACCTGTTCAGCAGGAAAACAAAACCTGCGCCTTTGCCCACTGATTCTAAAGAAGATCCTACGCCTCCTAAGAAAAGAAACAGAAATGCTAAATAAAAGAGACAAAACACAAAAAGCCCTTCAGGCACTTACAAAACTGACTCCTGGGAAATACCCTCAACTGCTGAAATTGAGAAATGAACCGAGAGGAGGAAAAGGTGCAGTTTTCTGGGCTCCTTCTGGTGCTTTTTGTGGACCCTCTAGCTGATATTTAAATAATGCCCAATCCCCACTAGGGTGAAGATTCTTGGCTTATCATCCTTGGAAGATCAAATCAAAGGTCAAAGTCCCTCTGGAGACCAGAACATCACCAAAATATGAATATCTCATCCTTGGTCCATTATCAAAATTTACTGAAAATTAAATCTGTTTTAAATCTTTTTGAGTTATTTTGTTCACACACAGACACCAGCGGTCACATTACCTCCTTGGTGGAGGTAGTGATTGAACCAACCAACCAACCACACGATAGTTACTGTTCGGCTAAATGTAGAAATTGTGTTCCACTCAATAAAACACACTCATTGTGTTTCCTTGTTTCAGTTTAAATGAACAATAGAAATGGTCAAGCGAGTTAACCATAGTTGGGTTACAGTTTGTTGACTTCATTAGCAATTCCACGATGAGACTGAGCTCCCAATATTCAGGTAATGGTAATGTTGTGTGGCTCAAAATAGCTGCCAGTCAAAAGGGGTTCAGCCTTTCCACTGAACCTCCACCATCATGAAGAATCCCAGAGTCCAGGCCGGCCAAGCCTTTGTCTTTCTGGGACAGAGGGTGCTGGAGCCTGTCCCAGCTGCATGTACTGTAGGTGAAGCCAAGGTAGGAGGAACTCGCAGCTCTTCGCTTATAGAGATGTAGATTTTTTGTGTACACTTGGAAAAAAACAAACTCTGACGGAAGTGCTGCCCTAAAATATGGGTTTGCCTTGATAGGAGTAAAACCATCTTCCCAGTAAATGTATATTAGTTTTTATGTAAATGAAATGTAAAGTTCCAGGAATGAGCCTTCATGTGGGGGCAGAGCAAGGCTGGAGTGGCTGGAAGAACAGCCAAACTCTGGGCTGTCTATTAAACGTCTTTAGGAATTTTGTGGAAAAGGAAATCAGGACGATGGAAATGGCAAGTGGAAGAAATAGAGCAAATATAGATGTAACTGTAACAACTGCACATATTCACTCCAAATATGTTTATTAGACACACAAAGTAAAGGACACAATGGGTTGGAAAATAAATATGACTGACTAAATACTCACTAAGATATTGGTTGGGATTGTTGTGAGAGGACAACTCTTTCTATTAAGGTGATAAAGGTAGGATAAGAACAGAGAGAAAGTGAGCTTCAGTTGTTTGAGCTGGGTCAACGAGGGTGTCAGAAGCTGGTTCAGGACACCATGAACTCAGAATGAGAAGGTGAGGATGATCCACCTGGATGGAGCCGTGCGTCAGGAACTGCCACAATCATAAAAGTGTCGCTAGCTAAAATGTGTCCTCCTTTTAAAGAACATTTCTTTGTTTACTATCGTCTCATGTAAATGAGCAACTGCCGCCAGTGCCAGATCCTTGAGGAATCCCCTTTGATCTGAGGTAATCATGTTATGATGATGGATTCAAGTCATGGTTAGTCACATCATTATTACCCTCGGGGACGTTCCCCCTCATATGCACGCAGTTAAGGTGAAACGTCTCGTTTCCCTGATGTCAGCTGATGCTGGGACACATTTAGGCTTTTGTCCTTTCAGGTTTTGCTGTGAACTAGCTGGATTGAAAGAAGGTGCTGGTCAGTTCTTATCTGTAAATCTGCCCATCAAAGAGCCAAAGTAAATGGCCCAAACAGACAAGAATCCTGAAGAGACATCAAACACCTCTGCAGGACCACGTGAGACAGACGTGGACAGCTCCGGTTCATGTGGGGGCCATGATGGGTAAAGGTTTGAACTGAGTGATGAAAATATGGAATAACAGTGAAAACAGGACTCACACAAGCTCAACTTTGTATGTTATTTGTTCAAACCACAATGAATCCACAGAAACTCCACAAGTCTTTTGTGTGCAGGTGAAGAATTCCACTCAAATATCTGATATTCCCTTGTTGGAAAGAGTGAATTACTGCACTTTTAGTTGCAACATTAAATATTTTTGAAAAAGTGAGGGATCCCTTTGAAGGGAGGGATCACTGCTCATTTTCTGCCTGTTGTGTGTGGAAGGCTGTGCATGCACACACAAATACACACTTGCTAGTTACACCTCCTCAGAAGAAACGCTAGGCTTAGGACGGGACTTGGAGGGAGAAGATTCCACAAAAACATCATCCTCCATGTCTTCCTGGATGGGTTTCATGTTTGAGGAAGCTCTGGGACCCGGTGATTTCTCTGAAAAACATCAAATGAATCAAGTTAAGCAGTTGACGCCATCTTCTCTTTCCTGATAATCCAAAGCCTGAATGAATGAAGATTGGACTCTGGGTAGTGGTGCCTCAGTCCAGCAAAACTCTTGCTGCTGGGCTTCCTGCTTCTGTCCAGAGAATGAAAGCAGCTCTGGCTGTGTGTGTGTTCATCACCACCAGTACAGCAGCTCCTGATTTTAACTATCTGGAGGGGGTTCTGGAAGAACCACCAGAGAACCTTCTCAAAGAAATAAGAGCCTGTCTGTTTGGTAGGTTTATTTTGAGGTTGGGTCTAATGATGGTAATAGATGTTACTCACTAACGTGCAACAGAAGCTGGTTGAACAATGGGACAGAGGCCTCTCCAGGGTGTGACCATGCTGGTGACCAGCATGAGGAGAGGCTGGCAGGCTCACTGAGGCTCCTCCGTGTTAAAGGAACAAACTGATCAAATGATCTCCTTTGGATGTTGAGATTGTTACATTTAGCTCAGACATCTGCCATGAGCGTTGGAGCTGATCCTGAGACCTTACAGAGCTAAAAACCCTTCGTGTCTCAACCATCAGACCTGAGTGCAGGTGGATCAGCCAGGAGACAAGTGAGGGGAGCACCTGACCTCAGAGATGTGGTAGTGCTGAGTCAACCGTTGGCTGTTTGGTGCAGGAGAACAGTTCCCTCTGCTGTAACAGTGGTATTGATGTGACCTACGCAGTGATGATTGAGTAGATCCACGCAGGATCTGGTGGAGAACATCTTCGGTGTCGCTGGTGCTGGCCAGGCTGTTCCTCATCTGCGTCATAGACAGCTGAGAGCACAGGCTGGGCTGTCGGTCCATCTTCTTCACTGCCTGAGACATATACATCATCATCATCATCATTACTATCATCATCGTCTTCTTCTTCAGCATCATCTTCATCATCACCATTATCATTATCACCATCATCATCATTGTCATCATCATCACTACCATCATTGTCTTCTTCTTCAGCATCATCTTCATCATCACCATCACCATCATCATTACTATCATCATCACCATCATCTTCTTCTTCATCATCATCTTCATCATCACCATCATCATTATCACCATCATCATCACTACCATCATCATCAGTCATCATCATCATTACTATCATTGTCTTCTTCAGCATCATCTTCATCATCACCATCACCACCATCACCATCATCATTACTATCATCATCACCATCACCACCATCACCATCATCATCATTACTATCATCATCACCATCACCATCATCATTACTATCATCATCACATCACCATCAACATTACTATCATCATCACATCACCATCATCTTCTTCTTCATCATCATCTTCATCATCACCATTATCATTATCATCATCATCATCATCATTACTATCATCATCTTCTTCTTCATCATCATCATCACCATCGACATCATCATCATCTTCTTCTTCTTCATCATCAACACCATCTTCACCACCATCATCACCATCACCATCATCATCATCTTCTTCTTCTTCATCATCAACACCACCTTCACCACCATCATCATCATCATCACCATCATCATCATCATTATCATCATCACCAGCTCAAAGGTAGCTTTGTGTCCTGACCCACCCACCTTGTCGCTGAGGGAGGGGTCATTGAGGGAGTAGAGCTTGTTGGTGATATCTTTGCCAATGAGGTACCTGAACACCTCATTGAGGAAGGTGTCTGATTCCAGGAAGTACGTGAGCCTCTCTCGGGACCAGCATAGGTATTTGCAGTTCTCCTCTGCTGTGATGGTCACCTGCCGAGCAGATGAAGGAAGGTCAGAAGGATCCACGCGTGACAAACGGGTCATTCGTGTGTTCAGACCGAACATCCAGGGAGAGCTACCTGGAACTTTTCTCCTCTGTGCATCTCAGTGGACCTGAACTCTGGAGAGTCAATGAATGAGTTGGTGTAGATGTTGTGGAGGAAGTGGCCCCGGTATGAGACCCTCATCCTGGCACAGAGAAGCAGAAAGACTCACATTCATTCTCAGAACAAAAGATTACAATTTCATTTCCCCAAAGGGGGACTTTAATGTCCACCAGCAACCTTCTAACTCAGCTGGACTCTCAAACTTTGATCTCAAATTTCTGTTGGTGAAACGGGTCTCAAACATTTGAGAGTTAAAGGGACGAGTCAAACACCAAACACGTACTTTCCTTTGAGGAGGATGCTGAGGTGTTCGTCCACAGACGTCTTGTCCTCGGCAGCATAGACCTGGCCTTTCTTCAGCATCTCGATGGTGCAGAACTGCCCCGTGAGCCTCTTAAACAGGGCCTCCCTCACGTGGAGGGGCTCAAACATTCGCTTGTAAAGCGACCGCAGCTCCCTGTCAATCTTGATCTGAGAACGGAGGAGCAGAATCAGCTGATGGGAAGCTGCAGTATCAGTGTTTCTCCATGATGACAAACTCCAACAGGAGCAAGAATCCCCAGTCGGTTAGTTACAGCAGATGTGAGAGTCTCTGACAGCGAAACTGAAGGATGGAACCCTCAACTGTTGAGCCGATACGACCCCTGACAGAGGTCCTGAGATGAGATGGTGCAGCCTCACAACCGAAGCACAGGTGGACGGGGCGGACAGGTCAGGAGGCCCACAGGTCTGAGCTGAAAGTCATGACGCGCCTCCAGAATCTGTGGTCTGATTCTATCAACACCAACGATCCCAGCGGACTTCCATCTCATTACCATTAAACTGCCTCGTCTCCGTGACACCATTGAAGACGTCAACCCTGAGCCTGAGCTGAAAGAGGTGAACTCTGGGGACTGGAGCCCATTATTCCAGTGTGATGGATGACTGGGATGGCCTGGATTTAAAGTGGAAGGAGGGCAGAGTGTTGTAGGAACTCACCGGTCGACGTTTGTACAGCAGGAAGAACAGGTGCAGGAAATTCACCAGGAGAAAGACGACGTTCCAGACCATCACATCCAGGTTACATCGGTACAGAGTCGTCCAGACGATGAAGAATCCACATCCTGTTGCACAACACAGGGCAGTTTGTAGACACTGGGACGTCAGGCTAGCAGAGAAATAACAAGACGATGCTAACTTCCTGTTTGGGGACACTTTGCGTC